>NC_087445.1:70080464-70165464 GCF_036321535.1 Camelus dromedarius | reverse complement strand
TTTTTTTTTTTTAATGCTGTGATTTCTCCCCATCAAATGCCACTCAAGTATCTCAGGAGACCCCTCCCACAATTCCTCTATAAATTCCTACTTACAAAGGCTTAGTACAACTGAAAGCCTGCAGAAACCTTTTGTTTAAAAAATAATAATATGCAATTTCAAAAGGTTTTTGTTCCCATTTCAATCAAAAATAACTTCATATGTTTTAAATGAAATTTTACAAGTAATCAGAGACTAATGAGGATTCACTGATTTAACTAGTTCAGGGAGTCCGAGAAGGGAAAGAGAATTTGAAGTAACCAAGGATTTCATTTAGAAGAGCAGCTAATGTGTAGGTACACCAAGTCCTCTTCACTGAGAAATGCAATCAGGACTTTTGTCTCAGGAGAGACTCTCATCCTTGTCTCTGTGTGTGCATTCTTGACTCCCATTAACATTAACAGGCACCACACATGCACACCGAGGAGATGCCAGCCTTGGTAGTGTGCATGCATGGCAGCTGTGGTGACTAAATAATCCATATGGCTCTGAAGAAAAGTTATGGTTTGTTGGGTCTAGAGTCACAGCTACACTAGTGGAATTCAGACATTAGAAGCAAGCCTCAATCTGAATCCTTGATCCAAACTCTCTCCTATCTAACCACATCTCAGATTGTAGTTAAGCCTGGTTTCGAAATTCTATCCTTAGCACAGTTTATACAGTTCCATGTTTGAGAAAAGCTTCATTTTTTTCCACAGGCCCAGAGTTCTGTCATCCTCCCCGTTCACCACTCCCATCCCAGCATTCTTTCATGCATTTCCCCACAAAATATAGAAAATCAGATAGTAGTTTAATAGAGAGAAAATCAAAGGCTTGGCGTAAACCACAAAAGTCAGTAAAATCAGAATCAAGTATGAAATTCCATCTTCAACATGAAAATCAAATAACACGGTAATCTTACACAACAGATATACACTGAAATGTAAACTCCACAGGTTGCGTAAATGGCAGGATTTAACCACTAATTCTAATTGCTCCAATTAGGTACTGAAGTCAGAGTCTTAATGCTCATTTAATATAGTTTCCTGAAGCCCAATTCAACAACTTCTTCATTCTTTCCCTAATGAAGAAAATATTCCTGTGACTTTCAGATTAGTGAAGCCATTAGTGCACAAGCACACACACAAGTTCATACTTCTGAAAAGAAGTAAGTGATAATAGTTCACTAGTCATACTGCTGAAATTTGGCTTTAGGAAAAAAAAGACTGGATGACACAAAATTCTTAGTATATGTTCACATATAAACAACATAATGAAAACTCCATATTTGTTATCTCCAATTAGGTCAATTAATATTTAGAAAAATTCTGTAACATTATGTTTAATAATTATAGGAAGGAAAAAACCCCACCAATGTTCTAGAAGCTTCTCTAGACCTTTCAATCAACTTTATTTATATGCAAAACCAAGAGAAACTAAAAAAAAAAAAAAAAACCCACAAAACAAAACAAAACAAAAAAAAACAAAGCTCCTCCTGATGCTAAAGCTCTCAATTTACTGACAGGCAAATGGCTTCATGCTGCCACTTAATCTCATTTCTTGCATAATGCCCTCTAATTAGCATATCAAAGTGAATTAATACTTCTAGGGCATTAGCAATGGGGAAATCTGCTCCAGGCTCACAATAGCAGTTAAGAGAGAGCCAAGAAATCCTCAAAAACACCACAAACCACTTTGCATTGCAAAACTGTTCAATTTATTTATCCTCTCTCTCTAAACACTTTTACCGCACACTGTTTTACTACTGTTCACCAAACAAAATGATAATTGCCAAAGTTACCAGCATCTGTAATGCCTGTTTAGAATCTTAATTTAGATTATGTTACAGATAATTTCTATATGCAACCATTTGTTCTATTATAAATGTTAATATAGAGACAGTGGAAATGTTGACATTTTCAATTAGTTAATTTGAATTTGAAATAAAATTTTATGGGATTTTAAAATTTATGAATTTTTTAATGTAAAAAGCCACCTGCTGGACTCTGATGCATAAGAAATATGCTTTGAAAACTGATGTATCACATAAAACAAAACAAACCAAAAAAATCATTTTCCCATAACATATGTTGAGTCTCCCAAATAATGGTTTAAACATTGTGAGGAATCATCAGCATTAAAAGGATTACATTGTATACCAAGTCCTCATTAATATGATCACACAAAAAGGGTTACTGTTCAAAACAGCTTAACATTTGTAAAGCGCTGAAATTGAATAAAACAAATACAAAACTTTTAACAATTATTTTTATCCATAATTTTGACTGTTTTCAGTCCTAGTGAGTTACTACCATGTAAGTATAGCCAGTCAAAAAAAAAAAAAAAAAAAGCTACGCCAATTCAACTTAACACACTCTATCATACCAATTTTTTTACTAGACATACACTCAAATTTAGTATCAAACTATTGTTACCGTTAACAGCTACAAACATCTTATAGTTATGGAATATGTCTATTAAAAAAATAGTAAAGAAGAGATTCAGGTTACTATTCTGCCTACAAAGGGGATAATTAAAATCAAGGGTGAAGATTAATGAAATTTATTTTCAAATATGTTCTGTGTCTAAAGATGGTCTATTTTGTTCAGTGGCTCACTCAAGCATTTTCTACTAATTTATTTGCTAAACATAACACTATCATCTAGCTGTGATAAGCAATTTGTTTGTTTGATTAACTTCTGTAACTTTGTCAAAAATCTCTTAGCCAGGTCTAAAAAACTTTGACCGATTTACACTACATCGTGATGTAAATTATTTACTCTCTTCATACTTAAAGACTCAAATGGCCTACTAAAGTAGAGGAAATGCTTGAAAAGGTCAACATGGGAGGGGGGTGTGCAAGCTTTGTTAGTCAGTTACTACCTAAATCATGCTGATCACACTGATAAATGGCTAAAACATAAGCTTGCTGAGAAAACAAATAAGACATTATTCTTACAGTGTCAATATTAAAATAATAAATACCTAAATTTGTTCACATGTACATAGAGGAAAAATATTCTAAAAATCCTTATTTAACTTGATGTGTTTGGTGGTGATGTGCTAAGTATTTATTCTGCATAGATACCTTAATGGTAAGAGTATAAAATTAAGTGATGACTGATTTAAGGTGTGGTTCACGAAATGCGGTTTCCATTCTTCATAGCCATACTTAACATAACTTCATTCGGTACAATGCCACCACGAACTATCAAAATATACATAATTCAAATAAGATGTTAAATCTGTCTGAAGTAGCCATTTACAAAATTTGTAAACAGAAATCTAAACGTACAAGCAAAATTAATTAAAAGGAAAAGGATCATAGCATGGAAGATATACACCGATGTATTTTATGAAAGCCCATGAACCAATGTGTTCTTTGGGACAAGGCAAGGTATTCCTTTGCCACTGTATTAATATACTGTTGATTTGGAATAAAATTATGTAAATTAGTATTACAAATAACATAGTAAAGTCCCAAATAAAATACCAAAACTACACAAATCTGTAATAAAATCAAGTCCACTAAAACTGAGGCATGAAAGAATTACTTGCACAGATCACGTTAGTATTGACAAGAGGGTTCAATATATTTTTATTGGGAAGAAAAAAAAACAAAAAACGAAGAAAAGGGTTGGAAGACAGGCCCATACTTTTAAGATAATATCTGCTTGATACTTTAGATCATTTAGTTCTAAATCAGCATAGAAGTAAGATTTTTTCCAGATTTTCTATGAATAAATTACATGTATTATGTTCTAAGAATGGGAGAAGAGTAAAGAAAGTTAGAAGAACATCACTGTTTAATATCCTTCCTCAAAACCTCCTAAAAAAGCTCCAGTAAGTTATACAAATCTGTAGAAACAGAAAATAAAAAATAGTTTTAAATTGCTTTAAGGAAAACTTTGTAATAAAGCAATAAATTTAAGACATTTCCAATATATACTGACTTTGTTTTTTTTTCTGTTTAATATTTAGTATTTCCAACCTGAAAAACCATAATGTCTAAAACTGATATGAAATTTAAAACATTAAAGGTCCATTAAAATTTGCTTCAAAATAATTTTTAAAGGGTGGGAGCTACACAGAAAACAAGATTGGCCAAGTGTTGCTAACTGCTAAAGGTGGGCGATGAGTTCATGGGGATTCAAGTTTCTCTTCTCGCTACATATTTTTACTACGTTTGAAGTTGTTCATAACAAAAAGCTTTTAAAAACTAGAAAATAAGTTCATTAAAACACAAAATAAATCATGTATGGAAGTGCATTTGTTTTGAAAACTTTGGAACAAGTAGTGAAAATTATACTGGAAATATTGCAAGAGCAACTTAAAAGAATGTATGCAATATATACAGTAACATTTAGACTCACATATAACAATTTTCATCTTTCTTGTTAAATTTTCACTTGATGGAATAGTTGGGTTTTATACACTGGGAATTAAAGAATTACATGGCACTATACAAAGAAAAGTGAACAAATTTTTATACTAAATAGTAATATATAATATTACAATAAAAATTACATTATATTATATTATAAAAGACCCGTAATAAAAAAGAAAACAGATCAGAAAAAGAAGACTCCAATGAGTCTCTAAACCTTTGGAGTCAGAATTAAATAGAGGGCTGTTGACTGAGAGTAATGCCCTGCCTCTCTGAAAGCTAGTCACACTTACAGCAGTCAAGATAAAAGGTTTAATCATATGTATCATATTCTAAATGCATATAAAAACTCACAAGCTACCTCTTTGATCCACTTTGCTGTCTAAAATCTTTATGACTCTTTCTAGGGAGGGTTCTTTTAAAAGCAAAGCATTTTTTAATAGTAACCTTCTTCTTTTCCTTAAACATAAAAAATACTTCAACCAGCCCAACCAGGCAAGCAGGCCTTTCTCTTCCCCTGCGGACACCTCCTGCAGTAGAGAAGTTCATTAAGTTTTATGATCTTCCCAAGTCAGTCCTGCTTATAAGCCTCACAAAGGCCACAAATCTGGCAAACCATCATGTATGTCATTAGACATTACTAGTAAATGAACGCTATTTAGGGTTTGTGGTGGCAATAAATCAGAGTTTGGTTGGCAGCTATCAACATGAAGTATTTTAACCTACCGTAGGAAAAGGTTATGTTGATATATTTTTTTAAATACAGAACACCTTTTAACAATACGACTCAGATTACATGTTAAAATGTTGGATTTTCATTTTAAAATTTTTAAATACATTTTTGTTCCTCAAAAAGAGCCATTTCCTTCATTCAAACTCTCATAATTAAGGGCTGCAGAAAAAAGACAGACTTGTGAGGATGGGATCTCTCACAAAGGACTTCAACAATCAAAATTAAGTTAGCCAAGTAGATGTGAGGGAATGCCCTCAAAAAGGTATGTAGATGAGGAGACCTTACAGCATTACAGATATTTCATAAAAGACAGATGGTAAAATACAGCTTTAAAAAAAAGAGAAAAATCTTAACATATCAACAATTATCTCACTGGTTGCTTAGTTTAAAATGGAGAAATACCTTGTTTTTAAAGCTTTTAACTTTCAGTTGCTTTCAAAATGTATAAATATCAAAATGTAACAATGACAGATATTTCTGCCCCAAAATAATTTTATGATAAATTTTATAAAAGAATACATTTTCAAGAAAAAGCAAGCATCTCATACCCTACCTCTGAACGAGAAAACAATGTAATTGTGGTAGATTACCCATTTATCTGTCAGAAGGGAAAAATACCTTGGTAGGAAAGAAAAAAGATGTTTTCCAAACTAAACCCCTCATGTGCATCGGAACTGGCAGTGTTCACTGCCTAATCAGAAATCGCAAAATCTACTGCAGATCTACAAATACATGGATTCTTTTTTTTTTTTAATGATTTTGTCTTATTTTAGAAGAAGCACAACTGAAATGACATTATCCATTGAAGTGACAGTTTTATCCTTTACCTCCCTACTAGTCAACCCCCTACCCCTCTATTATGCAGAATAGAGTCATCACATAATGTTCCTGGTTTCTATTACAAATGACTAAATAAACTTTCTCTAGGTTATGGAGAATTACTCTTTGGAAACTATGTTATTAGATTTAATAAAATGATATAAAGAAAAAGCATTTATGCAATATACATTATATTTTATCTACAGTGCTTATTTTACAAGTTCATGACTGTTTCCACAGCAGGACTGTAGGAACAGATGGGGGGATTGGGGGCAGGGGGGCGTGTGCCTGGAATTTGTTGCCCCAATTTCTTTGCTACGGTAACACTAATGTCTACACAGCTGTTTTATTTCAAATCAAGGAGTCTGAGTCCAGCATCCCTGTCTCCTTCTAAGACTAGTTTTGGAGAGTGAGGTGGGGATACGGGTAGTAGGGGAGAAAGGAGAAGAGAGAAAGAGCTTCACCCCCATCAATCATTCGGTACTTAAATCCTGTCCCTCTCTCGAGGTTAGAGAGGCTGGCAGGAAGATGCCTCTGCCCAGACAGCCGCCTTTACTCCTTGTCGGCTGTTGGCTTTTTACAAAAGAGATAACGTGCAAACTTGGATCCAGTGGCCAAAGCACAAAATGAGGATCTAATTTACAAATTATCACTGAAAGCCTCAGAAACAATTTTCAAAACACAAAAATTTCTTTTGTCAGCTACCTCTTGGTTCTTAAATAGCAAGCACCCTACTAAAGCTCCCTCTGCCAGTAATCCCAGACTCTGAAAAGACTTGTTTTCTTTTTCGTACCTCACCTTTGACATGAGGTTGACTATACTTTCCTTTCAGAATGGTGTAACTTAGTCTTGTGCAAATAAGCAACTAGAGGACTTATGCTTCCTAATTGAATTCTGCCTGCTGCTAAACGTCTAAACAAGAAAAGCAGTTTGCTGGGTTTGGTTCTCAAGCTGGATAGACCAAAACTTTAAAAAGGCAAAAAAAATAAATAAATACAAACCATGAGAAGGAGATAAGGGAAGGATATCAATCCCCTCTCCCTAGTAATATAATACGGTATAAAGTTGAATCAATCTTAATATTCACAACATAGTCAATACCCCAGTGCTTAGCTGTCAGCAGAAACTGAAGTGGAGCCCTGATAGCAAGAAAACCCTTGGACATTAAGCAACATAATTTACTGAGAATTACGTACTTTTAGGCTTCTAAACTAAGAATCTTCAAGATTTAATGGTTGATGTCTTATTTTATAGTCAGATAAAAATTATCTACTGTTTTAAATCACAATGCTTTCTAAAGGAAGCTAAAAATCAACAGAGTGAAAGTAATTTTAAATGCCTGTGATTTTTGAAATGTAAAATACATCTTAAAAACAATCACTCAACATTAAGAAACCATGCATACTACACTACGAATAGAAAGCAGGAAAAGCACTCTTTAAGGCTCTCAACATAACACTGTTAATTATGGTTTTAGCATACATCTTGATAGAAAGCAATAACCCCTCATTTTTTATTGATTACTTTTAGGATCAGTATAACACTGCAGAGTGAAAAATCTGTTTAATAGGATGGCAACTCTCCTACCAACTAACAATTATATATAGTGTGCTATTATTTGTATACTCAATTTAAACACAATCTCATTTACCCTTTTAAATAGATTAACTTGAATATTACTGTATCCTGGACTTTAGCATTCTCTTTTCTTTGCTAACTTAAAAAATGGCAACTTTATAATACTGTATATCCAACACACACACACACACACACACATCAACAGAAAAGCTTGTTTAATGCACTTGTTTGTCATATACAGAGAAGATAATGCCAAATACGACCTAAAACATGTAGATTAAATCTCTAATTCCATTTGAGTCGTTACTATCACCTCAAGACTAAAATATCTTCAATTTTAAAAAGTCTAACAAGAAAACTAAATTGAAATAAATTGTCAGAAATTAGTCTAATATGTACTTGTAGTGTTCATTCCAGCACTTCTGCAAAAGCTTTCTCATATATTCCCTGTCTTGAACACTTAAAAAATTGTTCAACCTGTACCTGTGGACCATTTCCTACTTTATAAAATATATTAAGCATGTTTACAGTGTAATAATTTCAATCATAAAATTTAATAAAAGTATTAATAGTTGTAATACACTGTATATGCCTAAACACATCGTTACCCTTTCTGCTTCTTAAAAGTAGTATTCTCAACTAAAACCCTAATTCAAACATGCTGCTGGGGTCTGTTCAACTGCATCTATTCTTCTGACTGTGGAACTGAAGCTTAAGGCTAAGTTAAAACAAAGTTGGGGGATGCTTCTCCCAGGAATCGGTCCCTGGTATCCAGTCTCCCGTTGCTCCTTTTAAAAACTGACATATAAACAAGGCAAAAGGAGGAGAGGGCGATTGAGGCTCATGGCCCCCTCCCCACTGCAGCCAGAGGTGGCTGCCTGGGGACTGCGACCCAGCCCGGTCCTCATCTACACTTCATTTTACACCAGGGGCAGAATTGAGAAATCGACTCCAGATTTATTGCAGTTTTTTCTCAAGATCAGGAGGTGGGAAGGAAAGAATGATCAAAGATGGCGGTGCCCAAAAGCAGCAGCTCTCAACTGGAAGAGTCGAAGGAGTACCTCGGACCCCACCTCGGGGGTCTCCAGGCCCACAGCGGAGCGGAGCGTCTTACCTGTTTTCTCTTTGATCTCACACAGGACGCTGAAGAGCGCGGGTTTCATTCTGTGACAGTTCAGGGCATGTTTCCTAAAAATACAAACAGCAAAACACAAAGGTATTAGCATCACCTATGGAATAATATGGCGCCTTCCTTTAAGTTAGACCCAAGATTTAATTCCGGCCCCCTATTTTGCAAGGCTCTTTTCAACCACGGCAAGTCAACTGAAACTCAAGTTGACTAGTTAGCGACAACCCGCAAGCTCCGGCGGCTAAAGCTCCAGCCCGAACGAAGCGCGACCCATCTGCCCGGCAGGCAGACGCCTCGGCGAGCGCAGGGCGCGAACCCGCGCGGGGAGCCGCGATCCGGGGGCAGCCGGCGGCGACTCGGGGGAGGGGACGGCGTGGAGGGGCTCCCGCGTCCGCCCCCCGCCGGGGAGCGGGCGCGGCGCTGGCGGCCGGCGGACTGCGGCCAGCGGACGGTGACAGCTCGGCAAAGTTTGCGAGGCGGCCCTCCCTTCCCTGAGAACTTGGCCGCCCGCGCCCGGACCCGCCAGGGAACCGCCCATCGCCCCGCGCCCAGGCTGGGGCGGCCGCCCGCACTGCGAGGTCGTCCCGCGGCCAAGCGGAGCCAGGCGCCGGGACTCCGGGCCGAGTTGAAAGTTGCACTTCCCTCAAGCGCGGCCCGGGGCCCGCTCTCGCGGCGTGCATCGGGGTCCAGGCGGGAGGTTTGAATTCGTGCGAAGGGGCCGGGCTGCGAGGGGGCCGGACAGGAGGGTATGAGAAACCCACAAAATCCACGCGGCGCCAAGTCCGTCCCGCGCCCCAAGAGCAACTTTGCCGACTCCCGCCCGCGTCCAGGGGCGCGGGCAAGTCCCCCCGAGGCCCGGGCGGGCGGCCTGTTTTCGGAGAAAGTTAACCGCCCGGGGTTCAGGCCCCGGGCCGGGGCGCCATCCGGGCCCCGACTCAGCCGCGGGCCCGGCTCCCGCACACACACAAAAGATGCTTAATGAGACGACACCAACTTTGCTTGCGCCTCGTCCAAGCTCTGGTCGGTGATGGTCATAATCTGGTGGAGGATGTCGCCGATGTCCTGCTTCCTGCCGTCGCCGTCCGCCCCTTCGTGGCCGTGCGGGGGAGGCGGCAGGGCCATGCCCCCCTGCACCGAGTGGCCGGCCAGGTTCACCCCGGCCAGAGTCTGCAGCATCCTGGATTGATCGTCCATCCCGCCGCGCGCGGGCGGGAGCGGGCGGCGGCGGCTGAGGCGAAGGCTGAGGCGGCGGCGGCGGCGGCGGCGGCGGCGAGGGAGGAGAAGAAAGAGGGGGAGGGGGAGGGGGAGGCGGCCGCGCGCTCCCCGCCCGCGCGGGGAGGGGGCCGCCCGGCCGGCGGGGCCCGCGGTTGAGGCGGTGCGGACAGGCGCCCGGCTTCGGCTTCCGCCGCCGCCGAGGCTGAGGAGAAGCGGCAGGCGGAAGCGTCGGGCTCCGCTGCGGTGGCGGAGGCGGAGGCAGCGGCGCCCGCTGCCCTCACGCGGCCGCCGCGCCGCCTCCTCGCCGCCGCGCGCCCCGCCGGGTGGACCCGCGCAACTTGCTCCTCAGCGCCTGCCGAGTTGCCGGGACGCCCGCCGCCCCCCGCGCCAGCCTGCGCACTCCCCTCCCTCGGCCGCCGCCGCCGCCTCCGCCGCCTCGGCCACCTCGGCCGGGCGGGATCCGAGCCCCGGCGGCCCCAGGGGAGGGAGCGGCGGCGGCGGCGGCGGAGGAGGCCGGCGGGCGGGCCGAGGGGAGCGAGGGGGGCGGAGGAGGAAAGTTTGGGAGCGGGCGGGCCGGCGCGGCGGGGGCGCGGAGCCCGATGGAGGGCCCTGGCGGGCCGCGCGCCGGACGGACAGCAGATTGATGGGGCGGGGGAAGTCGCCGCCGCCACCGCCGAAGCCGCGCACCCTGCCAGCAGCCGCCGCGGACCGGGCTTGAAGGCCGTTCGGCTGAGGGATTGACAGGCTGCCAGTGCCACTCACTCACTGCGGCCCCGGCGCCCGGGGGGAGGGGCGGGGGCGAGGGAGAGGGCGGGGAGCGCTCTGAACGCCCCGCCCACGGGGGCGTCGCGCGCGCTCATTGGGCCTTGCACCTCCCGCCGCCGCCGCTGGCACCGCCCCCAGACTTCGGCCCGCCCACTCTGGCCTCTGATCCCCAGCGCCTGAGAGCGCGCCACCGGAGCCTCTCGCCTAGTCGAGTCCTAGCTCCCCGGGATGGGCCGCCCTTGCCTGCAAACGCTCTGCCCACACCCGGGCTCCTGATCCCTAGAGTTAGAAGTCATAGGTGCGAAGAGTTGTGTACGGGACACGGGACAACTAGCTCCAAAGCCAACCATGTGCTTCCCCGCTGAGCCGGGAGCTTCACGCCTCGGACAGCGCCTGTACACTTTCCCGCTCTTCCCGTCAGGAGGTGGTATCCTAAAGGTACCCTGCCGCCAGTCCCACGCCAATCGAATCGCCCTCGGAGTCGAACGGGGCGGGACAGAGACAAGAAAGGGCTGTCCCTATTGGAGCGTTCGAAATGTCCTGGGCAGAGGCGGGGACGCAGCGGTGATGGCCCCGCCCATCCGCGATCACCATAGTAACCAAGAGGGCGCTGCTGGGAGTTGGCGCCAGCGCTCCGGCCTTGCGCTGTCCCTGAAGAGGTGACCAGGTAAGGTGGGATGCTATTGTCCCGCATGCTTGATGCCTGCCCTGAGCGGATCTGAGTGACATACACTTTCCCTTGAAAGAGGAGCATATGAAAATGTGTCAGAGAGAAGTGAATCCGGGAGGAAGGAAAGGGCCTGATATCCAGGACTAATTTAAGGTTTAGAACCTTTTACACGCTCTTCAGTTCCTGGTAATCCAGGGGCTATTCCTTCGGTTTGCTTTTAGCTGCTTCCAGATAGACCAAAGCTTCAAAATGATCTCTTTATTACGAATATATGTTTATTTAGAGATAGACTGGATTCCACATATAAATTTACTCTATCACCATGAGTCTTTTAATGTTAGTGACTCCAGCCACAGATTTTCATATCTGTAACACTTTTCTTACGTTGTACTCTGTCTACAAACGAGTAAATGCTCACATTATTTGGGGGTCTAGACTCCCACCTCTTGTGGACGCTCGAGCTTTCTCTAAACCCGATTTCCCAAACAGGGCTTCAACATATGTTCCCCGTTTTAGATCCATGGAGCTCACCCTAGATGGGTCCTTTGGTTAGATGGTTCTGAAAAATCCTCTTGTTCCTTCCCCAAATTCAGTAAGCTGTCTAACCTGAAACCAAAAATAGGGGTATGAGATATGAAAAATGGTTCTTACTCTGCAGGGTTTAATGTAGGACAAGCAGTTCTTTACATGCCAGATGGATTCTTGGAATGAAGCAGGCTACTCGGTTCCAGGTTCTTTCCTTCATATGTTGTGTGTACTTTTAAATACTCCCCACTGCCAAGCTAATAGCTACCCTTACAGTTAGGCAAGCTAAAATCTTTACAAACTGCACAGCTGCTGGAGAAGGAATTCCAAACAATCCACTCTGCTACTTACTTCCAAAGAAGAAGCCCCCTCATGTTCATTAATATTCTCGGCTCTTCTGTAGCCCATTTATGTGTCAAGTTTCTGATTCTTCTTTCAAACCCCCATTATAGGTTACTCATAGTTATCAATGATTGGGCTTTCTCTTTATTCTTAAGTTGTTTTTCAAAACTGTCACCAAATCCTTGTGTATTTTTGCATAAAGGAGCCAGACAAAGCAGCCAATCTTTCATAATTTTCCAACGTTGAAGATGTAAAACCGCGGAATTCTAGCTGAAAGATGCCTTAAGCTCTAAATTCCTTCCAGCTCTAAAATTCAATGATGCTGTGTGTGACTCACTATCAGGCATCCTCCCTGCCCTCCTTCTAGGCTCATAATCTTGACTAATCAGTCATGAGGATGAGGCTAATTAGCAATGGGGATTTATGATTATTTCTAGCCCACTCCAAACAATGAGTTATGTAAGCAAAGCAACATATATAAAAATGTAAATAAAATTAAAGAAACACTTAAGCAAATAAAGGCAATTGGGAAGTATGGGCTATGTAAACAAACTAGAACATAAAAACATAAATTAGAATTAAGAAAACAGTTAAGCAAATGCCAGCAATTAGGAATAAAACAACTTGTTAAATGTCTAACACCCGCGGCTATTTTACGGCACACACCTCGAAACCCATGGTCATTCGGTGATGTGGAAACTTGATACCATAATTCTGCATTAAGTGATTGGATTAGATTGACTTGCTTGGGAGGCTTCTCTTTTTGTTATTGTCAACATGAGTTGCAGTAAAAGCCAGAGGGTCCTAGCAAGGATTCCCTCACGGGCTCATTGACAACTGCCATTGATTTAAAGCATAAATTCTTTTAGAATGGTTTCCAAGCCCCAATGAACAGTGTCAACTACTTGCATATGCTCCAAGATCTCTTGTACTTTTGCCAGTCTCTCATGTAGGATGTTGCCTTGCCTTGCTTAGCAATCTGAGTCACATGGTTGGTGCCTTCACAGATAATAGAGTAGAACCTCCTTAAGTACCTAAATCCATCTTTGCTGTTTCTAAGGCAGTGATTATTAAAAAGTCAAAGGAAATGTAGTTTACTTTTGGTGGGTGTACATTCATGTAAAGTTAAGTAACAAAGTGGTGAAAACCAACTAGGGGCTCTCTCATATCTATCCCTTTCCGTGGGTTTGGCTTATATTAATGGCACCACTGCCTCTATCAACGTGGTGATGATCACAGAAGGTATCATTATCGCGCACTCTCTCAGGGTGGGACACTGTGCTCTGTATTATTGTTTCACCTTATTTCAGCCTCACAACAGCCCTGCCTAGGTGAGATTACTATTAAATATAAGGGAACAGACTAAAAGAGGGCTAGGAACTTACACAAGACCACCAAGCCAGTTAAGTACTGGACCTTGGATTCAAATCTTGATCTGTGTGGCTGCAAAGCCTACCCTATGAAACACTGCAAAAACAAAAACAAAAAATCATTTAATCAAGATTACTAAATAAAAATCACAAGGCCTTAACAGATGAACTGTAAACTATTGAAAATAATAGGGTACTTAATAAAAAGAGGGTAAAAGGCTCTATCAGAGATTAGGGGAATCTGGGTCTTATGGTAGCAGAGGAGGGAAATGAAGACCAAAGCCCAGCCAGCCTGTCCTTCATGGCCATCTAGGACCCAGCCTCTCTGAAGCTTTCCTGCTATGCCTGCCTTCACTGATCTTCATCTGCTATAAACTGTCTCAGTATATTGCCTATAATATGTAATTTACCACCGTACTAGATAGACCCGTGATGCTTGTGCTAAATTTACCTGTTACTTTTCTCCTCTAGTTCATATGCATGTCAAGGGCAAGGTATGTATTTTGAGATGGACTATCACGTGACCGATTTGGCTTTAAAAAAACAAAACTTAGACATCTCAGAAAGAGTTGAACTTTCCAAGTTGTCACTTTGAGGAAATTGACTAAATACTTACTCCCAAATGTATAATTGCTCTATCACTTTGGGAATGACTCTTTAAAAGTGGTCTTTACAGTGAATAACACCTGCAACATGTGACAAATCTTCATCTGTGAAGAAATGTTTGAGCAACCAAAGGACCAGTGACATAACAGTGTACCCTTCTATGATGAGGTCCTTAAAAGAGAATATTAGAATATATAATTTCTGGAAGATTTGATAGAAAGCCCTATCTTTTATGTCCTGTCTTTCCTTATAGCACTGAGTACAGAGCAGTCTCATACATAGTAGACACTTGGGGCAAACACTGTCAGTTGCTGTCATCCATTGGTCTACCTCCTTCCATGCTGATAGAACCCTGACAATGGCAATGTGTTCCGTCACAGTCAAAGTCTAAGTCAAGAGGAGCATCCTGTCTTCTGCCTTCTGAGCCAGTCATGGTGGAGGGATGACTTTCCTGATTAAAAAAAAAAAAGGAGGGGGAACAAACATGACACTCCTTCCTTCTGCCTCTTTCCATCTTTGAACATAGTTCTGATTCTGGAGTGGTAGTAGCAACCATCTTGTGATAAGGAGGTGACAAGATAAGGATAAAAATTAACATGGTTTGGTGGTTTATCTCTGTGGTCTTCCTTCCTAAAACCCATAATCCCAATAAGCAAAACACAAACAAATTCCAATTGAGGGACTTTCTACAAACTATCTGACTAGCACTCCTCAGAACTGTGAAAGTCATCACACCTAAATGTCCATCAACAGATGAATGGATAAAGAAGTAGTGGTATATGTATACAATGGAATACTACTCAGCCACAAAAAAGAATGAAATAATGCCATTTGCAACAACATGAATGGACCTAGAGATTATTGTATTAAGTGAAGTAAGTCAGACAGAGATAGACAAATATCATATGTTGTCACTTATATGGTGGAATCTTAAAAATATATATATAAATTTTATTTACAAGCCAGAAATAGACTCACGGACATAGAAAACAAACTGTGATTACCAAGGGGGACTGGGGTAGAGGGATAGATTAGGAGTTTGGGATTAATAGATACACATTACTACATATAAAATAGATTAAACAACAAGGACCTACTGTATAGCACAGGGAACTATATCTAATATCATGTTATGCACCGTAATAGAAAAGGAACTGAAAATATACGTATGTATGTGTGTATATGTATAACTGAATTGCTTTGCTGTACACCTGAAACTAATATTGTAAATTGACTACATGTCAATAAAAAATAAGAATTATTTTTAAATAAATAAATAAATGCAAAAAACAAAACAAAACTGTGAAGGTCATCAAAAACGAGTATCTGAAAAACTGTCACAACCAAGAAATATCTAAGGAGGTATGACAACTAAATGTAAAATGGTATACCAGGTTGAACAGAAAAAGGACATTAGGTAAAAACTAAAGAAATCTGAATAAACTATGAACTTCTGTTAATAATAACATATCACTATTAGTTCTCTAATTGCACATTCAACAAATGCACAAGATTAGTATAAGATGTTAATAATAGGGGAAACCAGCTCAGAGGTATTAAAGAACCCTCTGTACTATCTTATTGTTTTCCTGTAAATATTCTGAAGTAAAACATTTATTAAAACCAAAAATGAACATGGTAAGTGGGGCAGAGAGGTAGGGAGAGCCTAAGTGCCTGCAAACATTGCTGAACATCTGAGCAAAACCAACAATTGCTTACTCCTTGGTTTCTAGTTATGTGAGAAAATTTAATTCCTATTTTTAAATTCCTACTGCTTGGGTTTTCTGTTACTTCCAGCAAAGCTAATCTAGCACTATAAATACAGAAAGGATGGATGGATAGAAGAATAACCCAGCACAATGCCTGGTATTCAGTAGGCACTCCTAGATGTTGGAAGATGTTATATATAATAAAAAATGGTCTTTTTGTCCTAGGTTTCTGGGTGGTAATTTCTAAAACCTTTGGAATTTCCCAAGAGATAGGAGTGTCTTTGTTATTCATGAGCCCCTTGGAGCACAACTGAGTTTATGCTAACAAGAAGTCTCAGGATAGGGGCTGATCACCAGAAAGACCAACCATATATTGAGAGGGTTGGAACTTGGAGCCAGCTCATCCTCCCAGGAAGGGAAGGGAACTGGAGATTGAATTCAGTCATGTGGCCAATGAATCAATCAATCATGCCTCTGTAATGAAACCTTAATAAAAACTCTAGATACCAAAGCTCACTAGAGCTTCCTGGTTGATGAACACATTGGTGTGCCAGGAAGGTGATTTGCCCTGACACTATGGGGAGAGAGCTTGAAAGCTCTGCATTCAGGATCTTCTAAGACCTTGACCCATGTGTCTCTTCATTTGACTAGGCCTGATTGATATCCTTTATAATAAAACTATAATCATCAGTAGGGTGCTTTTCAGAGTTCTGTCATTCTAGTGCATTATTAAACCTGAGGGAGTCATGGAAACAGCCAAATTTGTAACTAGTTTGTCAGAATTATAGGTAGTCTGGGGAACCTTGAACTTGTAGCTGGCATCTGAAGTGAGAGGCAGTATTTTTGGTCTCTGTATTAGTTATCTAGTGCTGTGTAATAAGTTATTCCCAAACTTGTTTGCTTTAAACAACAAACATTTATTACCTTAGAGTTTCTGTGTGTTAGGAATTGAATGCAGCTTAGATGGGTGCCTCTGGCTTAGGGTCTCTCACAAGGCTGCAATCAAAGTGACTGCCTGGGCTGTAGTCACCTCCAAGCTCATCAAAGTAAGGATCCACTTCCCAGTTCACTCACATGGCTGTTGGCAAACCTCAGGTGCTCAGTGACTTTTGGCCAGAGACATCAGTTCCTTGACCAGTGGGTCTCTCCACAGGACAGCTCACAACATGGTAGTTGGCTTCCAAAGGGTGAGGAAGCCAGAGAGCAAGAGAGAGCAGGTAAGGTGGAAGAAGTCAGTCTTTTTGTAACCTAATTTCATAAGTGACATCCTAACACTTTGGCTGTGTTCTCTTTATTAGAAGCAAGTCACTAGATCCAACTCATACTCCAGGGGAGAGGATTACACAGGACATGAATATCAGGAGATAAGGGTCACTGGGAGCTGTTAATGGACTGAATATTTGTGTCCCACCCCACCTGGCCAACCCTGCAAATTAATATGTTGAAGCCATAACCTGCAATGTGATAGCATCAGGAGGTGAGGCCTTGGGGAGGTAATTAGGTTTAGGTGAGGTCATGAAGGTGGAGACTCCATGGTGAGAATAATGCCCTTTTAAGAAAAGGAAGAGACACCAGAGGTCTGTCTCTCTGCCATGTGAGAAGTCAGAGAGAAGGCAGCCATCTACAAGCCAGGTAGAGGGCTCTTTCCAGAACCTGACCATGCTGGCACCTCTTAGACTTCCCCAGCCTCTAGACCTGGGAGAAATAAATGCCTGCTGTTTAAACCATCCAGTCAATGGTATTTTGTTATAGCAGCCCAACCTGACTGGGAGAGGCATCATCTTGAAGGCAGCCTAGCACATGCTCCAGATCTAATTCTCAGTGCCAAATCAAATCACAGCGTGATCCTGGCCCTCTCTCTCTCTCTCACTTACATTCCATGAGATCTACCTCTGTGATGCGTTTCTTAGCCAGGCCTCCGAAGCCCTAAGTAATCTACCCTAGTTCTCTCTCTCCAGCATTTCCCACTATTCCTTCCCATACTCAGTGTTATAATTAACCCTAATGCCCCACACTTTCTGGCCTCTTCCTTTTCCTCATGCTGTTCCCTTCAGTGGGAATGCATATCCAAATTTTACCCATCTTCAATAATACTATCTTACCTTTTTCATGTACCGTATCTCTGCTGATCCTCAAAAGAACTCAAAGATCTTAAGACCAGTAATATTAACCCCATATTATAGGTGAGACTCAGAAAATAAGAGCCACTGACACTTACTGAGCCCTTGGTTTATGGCAAGCACTGTGCTAATGGTTTCTCATACCTGATCTGGTTAAACTTTCACAACAACCCTACGAGTTGGGCATTAACCTCCCTATTTCACAGTTGGAGAAACTGAGTCCTAAAGACGTCAAATAACTTGACTAAGACCACGTGGCTGTTAAATGAACTATGATTCAAACAAGTCTTCTGGCTCAGCGTCCTTGTAAATAATCCCCATGCTACATTGCCCTTGGAAGGGTCATGTCACCTGTCCTAAGGCTCTGTCATTATTAAAAGACAGAGTGGTGTTGGGACTGGAAACTTCTGACCGTTTCCACCATACATATTGCCTCCCTGCTCTAGTGTCAGCTCCAAAAAGCCTTTCTAAACCCCCAAAGCAAGTGAAATCCTTCCTTTTTGAGTCCCTAATATCAATCAGGTTCTTATAAATGTGTACCATTTTAAAGAATTGTGCTTAAATATACATAACTTATCATTTTAACTATTTTTAAATCTTTAGTTCTGTGGCATATAAGTACGTTCACACAGGTGTCCAACCATCACCAGCAGCCATCTCCAGAACTTTTTTCATCTTTCAAAACTGAAATTCTGTACTCATTAAACACTAATTCCCCATTACTCCTTCCCCCAACCCCTGGTAACCACTGTTCTATTTTCTGTCTCTATGAATTTCCTCTAGGTAGCTCATATAAGTGGAATCATACACTGTTTTGTCTTTTCGTGAATAGTTTATTTTGCTTAGCACAGTCTTCAAGGTTCACCCATGCTATAGCTGAATAATATTCCATTGCATTATATGTATGGACCACATTTTGTTTATTCATTCATCCACTGATGGACACTTGGGTTGCTTTCACATTTTAGCTGCTGTGAATAATACTGCTATGAACATGGATGTTCAAGTGTTTGAGTCCTTGCTTTCATTTCTGTCTCGTATATACTGAGAAGTGGAATTGCTGGGTATTTTATTTAAAAATTTTTCAGGAACTACTATTGGCCGCAGAAGCTGTACCATTTTACATTCCCACCAACAGTATATAAGGGTAAATATCTACCTTTTAATATAGCTTCTAGGAGTGTATCTTACATTCTCTGCTCCTTGAAGAGGTCTTTTGACATTCAACATCTGAACAATACCTGGCATATAATTGATGCTTAGAAAATATTTTGTTAAATAAATGAATAAAGGGGGGATCACAAAATAGCTGTCTTGAAACAAAGAAATCTGCTTTTATTTGAAACATACTAAAAATTTTAGACAAGATCCAAATAGCTGCTGAACAGTGTACCTAGAGAGATTTTTTAAAGCTGGTGTATAAATCCAGAGTTTCATTTCTTAAAAACAAGTGGTCCCACAGTATATTTCTTCTCCTCTCACCAGCTTCTTGTCAAGACTTTGTTCATCTCCTAGTCTTCTTTCTTTCCTAGGCTTACAATAAAACTGATTTAAAGTAAAAGTTTCTTTAAGAATTATGCTACAATATGCTGATCTGAAAATAAATTTTCTGAAATTATTTTTTTTACCCATAAGGGGGCCATCAAAGATTTCCTGGCGATATTATTTCCTAAGAACTTATGCACAGGTTATAAACTTGCTTCTGTCAGAAGCAGCTAGATGATACTTTTGATTATCTTCCATGTTCAATTTCTAGGTCAGATTTTAATGCAGAAGCAATTAAAATGGACTCAAAAGGCCTTTTATTTTATTATTATGATTAATAACTGTGTTATATGGGAAAGTACTATTGAAGTGTATATTTAAGATTTTATTTTTGAGGAGAATCTCATGGGATATTTTCCTTATAATGTTCTTCCTATTATATTACTACTCATTAGCTCAAAAAGGTGGAAAGAGGAGATGAAATGAGTAAATGATGCTTCCCAAAACCATAAGATAGGTAGGCAAAGAGGTTAGATATTTGCCTAAAATGAAATTTTATAAACCCTGGGAATTTTGCTCACCTGTGATTATTCAGGGCTGTAAAATCATGTCATATAGATAGTTGCCCAGCACAAGACGTCAATTCCTCTTGAATCTCACATCTACAGCCATGAGTCTCCATAACCACATTTCCTACCCCAGGCCGCAACTCTCCTAGCCTTAGATCACTGGACCAGAGATGAGCACTCGATCAGAGCTAAACCAAACAGTCTCTCTTTTGAGGACTTGTCCTTGCATCTGGAAGACACTGATTTGTTTGCTGGCTGCTTGAATTGAGGACATGTAACCCTCAGACCTCTGAGTCAGTTATGTTTAGTCAGCTGCACAGGGAGAAGCAGAAAAGCCACTCACAAACAGAACAGTCACAGAAGAAGAAATAGTGCAGCCTAGGAAAGGGTGAGGGTTGGGGAGAGGGTGGACAAGGAGGTGGACAGCTCCCAGGGTTCCAGTTTCTGGTTCTTATGGTCTCTGGGAGTCATTCAAGAGCCGACAGTCTTAACTGGACCACCACAACCTGTTTCCCAGCAGATGACTTAATTTAGAATCATGTGTACATTGAAGTAGGGAATTAGGGAAGAGGGTTAAGCTCAAGAATGTAGCTAGTGAGGTGTGTCCAGGGAGGTCCTGGGGGATCTGGGTAAGAACTGGCACCCATCGGTGCCCAGGTGAAAACATTTTATTGGAGTTGGGAGTGGGACAGGAGCTCAGGGAAGTTAACAAAGGAGCAAGTGGTAGACTGGGGAGAAATTCACCTGTCAAGCAGAGGAGAGCAAGAGAACGGGAGTTGGAAGGCAATGTGGGGTTGAGGACTTGTAGGGATTCTGAAAGAGATTTTAAAATCTTTAAATACCTCAGGTAGGAGCTTGTAGTAGGAGAAATGGAGAGGTGACCCCTGATGAATAAAGTGCTGAGAAAGCAGAGAGTAACCCATGCCCAGGGTGGTGTTACCTTTAGTAGCAATTCCTGTGGAAGAGAAGGGAAGAAAGCAAGAGGGATCAGAGGGGGAAGCTGAACTTTAGCATAGAACCAATAACAGACTCAGTGGACCCCACTGGGACCTTTGGAACTAGAATGGGCCTTCAGAGTTGTCCAGAGTTGGGCCATGAGGACTGGACCTTTATACTCTGGCATCCATCAGTCACAGGATGCCGGCTGCCCTGCCAGGGAAGGCTATGACCTTGGGCAAGGTGGTCCTCTGCAGCTGAGGCATTCCCTAAAGGAGCCTTATAGCTGAAGACTGCCTCTGGATAGCATTCCCAGCAACCAGGGCCACAAGACCTTCAGGGAAAGGATATCTGGGCGGCACATTTCTTTACTGAAAAAATAAACACACAGTCTCCCACATTTCTTTACTGAAAAAATAAACACACAATCTCCCACATTTCTTTACTGAAAAAATGAAGTTTAAGCTCCTTGGCTGCATGTTCAACTCTCTCCATCACCTGGCCTATGCTCACCATTCTAGGCTTCACTACAGCCCAGATCCTCACTCTTTGATCCCTCTGTGCCTTTTCAACCCTCGGTCTAAAATCATCCTGATCTTATCCTATTCCTCCTTCAGAATCCATCTCAGATGTTGCTTTCCTGGGAATGCCTCCCTGATTCTCCTGGATAAGAGTAGTAAATCTCTCCTTTGTCTCTCCTATCTTGTATATATTTCTATTTTTGCACTTGGTTACCCCGTGTTGTGAGTTACTTCTCTCCTTGACTGTGATGCTCTGAGTTGCGGGACTCTGACTGATTTCGGTGTCTCCAGCCCTATGTGCTGGGCATCGGAAGGAACTGAATTACCATTAGTTAAATGAATATGTGAATAAATATTAAATGAATGAAGGAGTTGGCAGAGTTTAGGCTCAGTGGGCTGACTAGTCTGAAGGCTGGTGCCAAGGAGGGTGGCCATCTGAACAATAATGTCCAGTGGGCATGATGAGCCCTAGGCCAATGCACCTTGTGTTGATAGCCAAATGGTCCTCTCTGGTGGGTGGGGGCAATAGAATTTCTGGGAAGTGGTGATCCACTAAGGAAGGAAGCATTATTATTCCAAGAAGGAGGGATATTCTTAATTGATGGGGAGATACTCTATCTCATTGAAAGCAGGTAAATGATTGTTTTCATCTTACACAACACGGGGGTTCATTCATTTGTTCATCAAGTGGTTATTGATTGCTTCCCTTGGACATGCCCCATGCTAGGCTGTAGGGTACAGTGCCAAATAAGGCAGGGGAAGTTCCAGCCTTTAAGATACTCACAGTGTTGGGTCCTGAGTTCCATCTCACTAAGGCTCGATGATTACAGGTGTTCTCCATGGATGCTTCCTGATAACATGTCTAGAAATTCTTCACTTTTAAGCCATGTGAAGGTAGAGATATCAACCTTGAGCCCTCTCATCTGCTTCTCTGGCTAGAACTTGGCTTGTCTCTACCTAACTAGCTCCAGTAGGAAGAAAGTAGAACCTTATCACTAGAAGTAAGTGAAATAGTTGGTTTCCAGCCCTGTCTTCCTGCCTTTACTGTCTCTTCCACCACCTGGAATGCTGTCTGCAACAATTCATCTTTGCCAACAACTTGGACAATAACAGCTCCCAACACAGCTTCTTTGACTGCCTCCAGCCCCACTATGATAACACATTTAGTAAATGCTTATGCAGGATGTCATCTCATTTAATTCTCATGACAATTCTATGCAAAAGATCTTATCATCTCCATATTATAGATAAGCAAACTTGAAGCTCCACAAAATGAAAGAACTTACCCAAGATCACCCAGCTAATAAGTAGCAGAGCTGAGATTTGAACCGTGCCTGTCTGACTCTAAACACCAAGCTGGGTTTTTTTTTCCCCCATTCTCTTTATTTTATTGCATTAGAAATTTATTTCCTTCACATATACAGAATATAAAACCTATCTTCACAATGAATTATGCCTCTCTGCTCTCATTTTTTCACGCAAAAATTAATGGCTACTTCCTGAAAAAAACTGAAATAAATCCAGAGGCCCACGCCCTTAACCAGGGCCCTATGCTGCTGTTACTTAAGCTTTTGTTTCTGGAATCCTTAGATATTCAACATATATTCTACAATTATGCAGTTGCTTATGGTCTTCAGAGTTTCATGTGTGAATTTCTTGTTTGCTCAGCTTGATTTTTATCCCCTGTGATGCACACAGTAAATGCATAATAAATGTTGGTTGAATGAATGGATTTTACATGTATCTTGCTGAAATATACGCAGCTCTGTTTGATTCACTGAGTGGCATACCCGAACAAGAAATAATTTTTCTTAATGTGTCCCTTATAAATTGAACCTGACCATGTTTGATTAATTTCACATCATGCATTTTTATTGCACCAATCACTCTGGTATCAGGTCATATTTATTTTAAAAACAGATTCACAAAGGGTGCAGAGATGGAGTGACAGTGTAAATATGTTAATAATAAAAATAATACTAAAGATATTTTACTGGAAACTCGTATGCTAATGATGAGTAAGTGCATTCCACGGAAATCTGTTTGATTTACAATGCAATTAATTTTAAAAAGATTCAAATCCTATACCATATCTTGTATACTTAGATAATGAAAACGAAAAATGAATATTCAGGCCATAAAATCAGAGGAACAAAAATCACCTTAAAGACCTTTAGCCTTTTAGTTAGAACAATAGCCCAATCACTGAAAATGGTGCCATTGCCAGAGCAAATGCGTCCAGATTTTGCACTAAGCAGAGCACGCGTGCACCCTGCATAGCCCTCATGATGCAAAACATCACATATTATCCAGTGACCGAAGAGCCCTGGCACCTTCAATCATGCAACGAAAGGCTTTGGGGGTTTCTCGTTCAGGAGGAAGGGAAGTCTTTCATGTCAACTCTCACTGTGGGATGTGTGAACATTTCCACAGTTAGATATTTGGCCTGGTCTTAGGATCCAGCTAAAAAGGAGATGAATTCTCATACCCTATTCAAACTGCAAGAAATTAAAAAATGTTCTTCAGTTGGTATTTCATCACTCATCTCAGATGTTCCAAGAAATCGTGCATTCTTATGCACACTTTGGGGAAAGAAGCCCATTTTTGTAATAGGATTTATAAAGTTGACTCTGTCCGCTTTGTATCCAAGAGGGAAAGAAGCAGATGCTGCCAAGCGATCGCGCACCACGGGGATCTTCACGTCAGTGCAAAATGGTTGCGATTTTCCCTCATTTATTGAGGACCGATCTGCTGTGATGTAGCAGACACCAGATTTGCAGCGAGAGCTATTTGGCTTATTAAACAAATCTTATGTATAACTTTGGTAAAAAATAAAATAAAATTTTAATTACGAGAAAAAGGAGATGCTGGCTTGAGATAGTGCATTTTCATGTTTCTCTAGCAGTATTCATTTTATCTTAGAAGAAATGTTGTAGAATAAATTATCACAATTTTTATTAAAAAAAAAAAAAAAAAACCTACGACAACCCAAAACAAATAGAAAGGTACTAAACTGGGCCTTTAAAAAAAAATCTCACAGCCAGTAGCCAAATTATATTCCGAGGGAAGAGACAGGGAAAAGACAGTAACAGAAAATACAATATAAGTGCTTTTTGTTGTAAACCTTTTGATATTATTTTGTTTTTAACTTCTGTGCACAATTCCTGAGAAAAATAAAATTTTAATTTAGAAATGAAATAATAATGTAATCTACATTAAATGAGAAATTTTTAAACAAAATAAAATATAACATAGGAAAACTTGCTGATAAGGGTTAAATGTTTTGTGGTTTAACATCAACCCCTTTCAGTTAGAAACCATCTTACTCTCGAGGTATTCTTTTAAGGGCCTGAAAAGGGGGAGAGGGAAGATGACTATTTCTACTCAGGAAAGTCTATTTCCAGGAGATGTTTAGTATGCAGTGATTAGCAAAACTTCTGTTTAACCTTCTTGCCCAACTTGATCATCACAAGGTCTTCATATGGGACAGACAGGTGTATTATGGTTAAGAGATGAATACACCTCAGTTTAAATATCTGCTCTACAGGAGATCTTGAACAATGTACTTATCTAAGCCTCAGTTCCTCATCTCTGAAATGGGTACATTATAGTTGCTACTGCTTCGGGTTAGTGTTAGCATTAAAGGAAAAAAAATGACTTAAGTATTCCATAAATGTGAAGGGGAAATTCTGAGCCAAGTTTTGAAACCATATTCTGTTTTTATAGCATGTTGTATGCAACAAATCCAAACCACACTGTTTTCTTGGTGATAATGAAGTTCTGCTTCTTCACTCCCCTTCTCCTTTCCAGAGTGTCCTCCACAGGCATTGTTTCCTTTTGTCCTCCGAGCAGCATGCTTCTTCTGTGCCGCCTTCTGGCTCCTGAAGGGTAATTTGCAATGGCCAGCATGAGCAATGTTTTCCCCAGAATTGATAACATGGAAGAGTTAACACCCAATGTATTTGTGCTTTTTTAGTTTTTAATGACCTTGCCAGTTAAAAGAACCAACTTGCTTTTTCCCAATGTGGGCAGAGCATTAAACTGAATTGTCCTTAGGCTGTCATAGCTGAGTTGTCTGTTTCCCCAGCTCCCATCTCCACCAGAAAGGAGGGGCAGACCAGGCTGGGCGAGTCCCATGGAGCTATGATGGGGTTCTGGCTTGGGCTGAGTTTCTCATTTGTGAGGTTGGAGGGCAGAGGGATCCTAGAAAAGTGGGTCTAAAAGAGGCTGACATTTGAAGAGGCTTGTTGGAAAGCAAGAGAGAAGAAAGGGCAAACAGGAAAAGCCCAGGTTCAGAGGGTTCAAATCCAGCTCTGCCTTTACCAGCTGTGATTTGGGGCAGATTACTACTCTACTCCAAACCTCAGCTTCCTCATCTGTAAAATGGGAATCATTAGAATACTTACCTCTTAGGGCATTTATAAGGATTCAAAGACATCATGTTTTACAAGTACTTCACTAAGGATTGATCCTTCTCCAGACAGCTATATTTCTGCTCAAACGTCATCCATCAGAGCCACCTCTGACCAACTTACCTACTTCAAATTATACCTCATTCCAGCACCTCCTGTTTTATTTTTCCCCATAGCTCACAGCACTCACTTATTTTAGATATTACTTATATTTTCAGTATTGTCATTCTCCCTCCATTAGAATGTAGGTTCCATGAGGTGAAGGCTTTTGCCTGTTTTCTTCACTGATTCTACCCCTAGGACCTAGTCCAGTGCTTAACCCAGTGCTCAATAAATGTAATTGTTGAATAAATAAGTGTTGGCCAACATTATTATTACCATTCCTGGGTCAGAAACTCTTGACAACTCTTTGCGACAAGAGGAAAGCAGGAGAAGGCAAATATAAAAAAATCTAGGTAGCTAATCAATTGTAAAACTTTCACTGGGCTCTAGGTGAAGAGTTTATATTTGGTCCTTCACATCAATAGCATAAAACATCCTGGATTCTTTAGGGAAAAGGTTAAGGGAGAAGGACAGAAGCCGTGATCAGGTGAGATCCAAGCTAGGGAAAGGATCTGGCTATAGTGCTGGTCCTGGGAGGGGAGCCAAAGTCTGGGGATCCATACTGGGGGCGGGGGCAGGGGTCAGGAACTTTCTGTGACTAACAAGGGCAGAAAGAAGGTGTTCATTTAAAAAATTTCTATACTTATCTATTTTATGATTACACAAGTAATATTGGGCTATGCTGTCTTTGAAATATTTTCCAGAAAAATATAGATAAAGCCTAAGTCCTCTTTGAGC
The DNA here is from genome assembly GCF_036321535.1 of Camelus dromedarius. Classification (NCBI taxonomy): domain Eukaryota; kingdom Metazoa; phylum Chordata; class Mammalia; order Artiodactyla; family Camelidae; genus Camelus; species Camelus dromedarius. Next base: position 70,138,715 of record NC_087445.1, on the reverse strand, counting down.
ATATCTCTATGCCTCTCGTCCCTCCCTAGGAATAATCACTGCAGTTTCTGTGACTGTCTCCAGGCCTCTGCTTAAGTATATACAGAGTGCATATGTATAGAAGTAGGTATATGAATGTATATTTTTAAAATATAAAATATAACGCTATCATACTCTGTCACTTTTCAAATACCTTTTATCATCCTGTAATATGTGTTTTATATCCCTTTGTATAACTTCCATCTCTCTCTATATCAGGTTTTAATGCCAACAAGAGTTTTAAAGTTAATGATGAGCAATTTTTAAAATAATTTTTAGTAAAATGTATTTATTTATCTTTATTCTTTTTTTTTTATAGAAGTGTAGTCGATTTACAATCTTAGTTTCAGGTGTACAGCAAAGCCATTCAGTTATACTTATACATGCACACATGTATGTATTTTCCATTTGTTTTCCATTACAGCTGATTATAAGAAACTGAATATAAATCCCTGTGTTATACAGTAGGTCCTTGTTGTTTATCTATTTCATACATAGTAATGTGTATTTGTTAATCCCAAACTCCTAATCTATCCCTCTCCCTCCCTGTCCCCAACTGGTAACCACAGTTTATTTTCTATGTCTCTGAGTCTATTTCTAGCTTGTAAATAAAAATTTTTTTTCAGATTCCACATATAAGTGACATCATATAATATTTGTCTTTCTCACTTCACATTATATGATAATCTCTAGGTCCATCCATGTTGCTGCAAATGACACTATTTCATTCTTTTTATGGCTGAGTAGTATTCCATTGTATATATCTTCCTTATCCACTCATCTGTTGATGGATATTTAGGTTGTTTCCATGTCTTGGCTATTGTAAATAGTGCTGCTGTGATAGAATTTATTTTTTAGAACAGCTTTAGATTTACAGAAAAATTGAGAACATAGTACAGAGTTCGCATATGCCCTGCACCCAGTATCCCCTATTATAAATATCTTACATTACTGTAGTACATTTGATGTAACTAGTGAACCAACTAAACTTAAGTTGAGTTTAGCTTATTAGTAAATGGTTTAGTTTATTAATAAAAGTCATAGATCTATTCATATTTCTTTCACTTTTTTCTGTCCCAGGATCCCACCCAGGATACCATGTAGCATTTGATAGTTGTGGTCTCCTTAGGCTCCTCTTGACTGGGACTATTTCTCAGACTTTCTCTGGTTCTTGATGACGTTAACAGTTTTAAGATTACTAGTCAAGTCTTTTGTAGGATACCTCTCAATTGGAATTTATCTGATGTTTTCCTCATGATTAGACTGGGGTTGTGGATTTTGGGGAAAAGACCACAGAGGCAAAATGTCATTTTCATCACATCATAGGAAGAATACATAGTATAGCAACATGACTTATGATTGTTGATATTATCCTTCATCACCTGGCTGAGATAGTGGACATTTTATATATTGAGTTATAATCCAATATTACTTTATTTTGTTGCTGAAAATTTTCAGCTTTGGCCATTGGCTCCTGTTTTCCTTTAACATGCCTCCATCAATGTAGGGTTTTTTCTCCCCCAACCATTTTCTTACTTTCTGGCACTACAAGACATTTCAGGTTCATCTTATATATTTTCTGCCCCAGCTCTAAAATCAGCCATTTCTCCAAGGAGTCTGGTTCCTTTTCTCGGAGAATGGTATAAGAAACCAAGTTCTTGGCACCTGGTGTGCTCTTATGGTGAGCAAATTTATTTTTCCAGGAAAAATAAAGATATATATAGACTTTCTTTTTTATTCAAAATGAAAATTATGTAATTCAAAAATCTCTATTATTGAGTCTGAAGGACAAATGTATATTTCAAAAGAGTTATTTTCTTTATTGGGGAAAGAATGTTAAAATCTAAATACCTTTGACAGGCAGATTCTTCATCTTTTACATCCTACATACATGGAATACTTTAGAATTCAGGCAATGGCATCATTTAACCCTGCCAGGTAAATGTTATCATTTTCACTCTGTGAATAAGGAAACTGTGGCTGAAAGAAGTGATATGACTCTTTACCAGGGTCACACAGCTGAGCTGAAGCTAGGATTAATTTATTCCATTTAAAGCAACAGTTTGTGCTGAGATTTTTGGCAAAGAACTGGGAAATACAAAGATGAAAAATTTACAGTCCCACTCGCTTATTTCCTAGAACTTCTTTCTCCAGCATAATCTCCAGATTTTGCTGGAAAATTATAGTCTCTTCGGCGCTTGGACAGAATAGGTTCTCCCAGGTGAAGCGGCTTTTGAGACTTCCCCCTTGACTATTCTCCCTCATTATCAATCCCCCTGCACTGTAAAAGCAGAAATTAGTTCTTAGTCTATTTCCTAGAGCCAGAAGAGGAGCTCAAATTCAAGTACCACAGGGCCAGGCAGGTTTTGCTGATGAGTGCAGCAAGCCACGGCACAAGAGTCCCGATGAATGGTGCTACCGCCTGGCCTGCGTCTCAACCACCATCCTGCAGGAGGGCGGCCGCTACTCACCTGATTGTTGACAAGTAGGCTTGTCAACCCAAAGTTGCCACATCTTTCCAATTTTTCAAGAGAAGCAGAAAAGCCCTCAGCGGGCCAAGTCTATGTAGTTTCAGCCCTCAGGTTACATGGTTTTTCTGTTTTGTTTTGTTTAAATTTCTCAGCAGCATCTGTTCATCATTGTTTTAGGCACTGTTTTTGCTCAAAGTCACTTGGGTGACAGTATTTACACATTCTTTCAACAACCACTTCATTTAATTTTCACTCAAATTACTTACTGAACACATATTTCAATTGTTCTAGACCATCAATGCAGAGATAATCATTCTAACTAAGATCACCCAACACGTATGAAGGAGTGTGTTAGCTTAGGACAGATTATGGAAGGTAATCCTCATTCACTGAAATACAAATATTAATGAGCATCTACTATTTGGTTCCTATTCTGCCAGTTGTCAGAGATACTTTGATGACTGAAATATGTCTCTGCCTCAGGTTACTTCTAGGTTAGTAAATCACCCCCCGATGAAATGAGTGAGGTGGGAAGATAATGGAGTCATAGGAAGGACTTAAAGAACACTATTTGGAGACCCAGACATCTTAGAGTGATTGCATCTAGATATCTTTTGCTTTCCTGGATTATATAAATTCCAGCAGAGGTCACATGCACGTGTGGGTGCTTAATAAATGCTCTTTGAAAGTGATGATAATGAAGTGAGATATGGAACATCTGAAATCACTCTCTCAGAGTGTGGCTCAAGGGGTGGAATGCTTTAGAAAGAGTCCCTGTGAGAAAAGGCTGACGGAATTGAGGTTACTAACACCGTATCGTGGAGAAAAGAAGGTTAAGGAGAATTTAATAGCCATCTTCAAATATCTAAAGGGATATTTCTCGTGTGTTTTAAACATCAGTTCTTGTCTACTAAGGACAGGACATGAGGGAATTTTCTTAAATGGGAGCAGTAGGGACTTAGATTAGATAGCAATGGGGAAAAATAACCCAACTGAGAGGGTTGTGAGATTCTAGACAGCAACATGATTTAGAGAAAGGACATGGTTATTTTAGGAATGGGGGCTGCTGATTATTTTGGGGGGAAGTGTAGAGCTTGGGGCTTCCAAGTCAGCCAGTGATTAGTTGTATGATCTTGAGCTAGTGACTTCCTCTTTCTGAGGCTTAGTTTCCTCATTTGTTAACTGGGGATAGTAACAATATCTATTTATTGGATTGTTGTAAGGATTAAATTAGATTAGGTATATAAAGCTGTTAGGTATATCTGTGCCAGACACAGATTAAGGCTCAACTAATGATGAATGCCATTCACTGCTATTCATCAACTATGGTCCTATGTGGAAAAAACAAAACAGACACTTCCCCACTCCCCCAAAATAACACTCTACACATAAACTTTAGCTCTTTTCAAACAAATACTGCTGGGTATTGTGGGACTTATATTCTCATTAAATAGACAATGTCTGATGTGAACACTCAGAATGTGAAATAAATATAAGACTAAAATTAAGTGGTTAAGCGCATGTAGTCAGTAAAAAACATGAGCACTTAGAACAGTGCCTGGCACTTAGGAATTGTTTGCCCTTGTTAGAGCAAAACCATAGTGCAAGCTAAGGTCAATTTTTAAGTGAAAGGTTAAAAGAAAAAAACACCCACAAGGTTCTCAGGTGGGAGAAATTGCTCCAAATTAGTGTGGGCCCAGCAAACAGGTGGATAAGATTTGAATGTAGTAGTCTGTAAACATCCTTGATCAAAAGGATCTTAATTGTCTTAAGCAATGATTAATTATTCACTATTTGGATGTCCTAATCTTTTATTCTTAAAACATTTGCAAACACTACTTTGAATACCACACTCATCAGCTTCAAAGAAAGACAGTCATTTATTTCCGGTATTTTGAATACATCTGAGAAACAGTCCTCTACGTTGTGTTTGTATTCTATAAACTTTACTTTATAGCAATTATAACTGCAGCACATTTAACTTACTAATATTTATTGAAATATTTTTAGCTGCAAAAACATTTTATGTTTACTATTATTTATTAATGCCCTGTTTTAAAATATTACACATAAAATTTATTCCAGTGCACATTAGTAAATAAATTATGCTTGTAATTTCTAATGCATTTTTAATTATAAATTTATCCATGTCTACCTTTATTTATGATAGCGGTGTCTCACTGTTGAACATACTGTATATTAATGGAGACACTGTTAATTATGCATTCTTAGAAGTTGCATTCAACAAAACATACGAGTCTGTTTTTTTATGTCCTAAGTCCTGTTAACATCAATTAATTTAGGAGTTGGCACTCACAGTACTAGCTAACCTTTAAAGCAAGAAAAGGTTCTATTGGAAGCTGGTTTTAGAGCCTGGATTTGGGGAAAGGGCTACATTTATATATAAGTTTAGCCAGAGAGATACTAAATAATACCAGTCAGATGTTTCATTTTTACCCCAAGTACCTAAAAAAGGAGATCAGAAATAATAGTCAGCACAAAAAGACAATAGAACAAAGCTCATGGAATCTCTCCTGAGCCCCCAAAACTGATCTATACTTAAACAGTATCCACAGACTATTATATCTAAGATTTTTCTGGTTGGTTAATTTTGTACTTCCCTTCCACCCACCAAACTCACCTTATTATGAGCAATACATTTACTTTAAAAAAAATTCTTCACATTGAAATATTATTTTAATTTGAAAAAATACTATATTGCTCTGAAATTGTCCACTTCCTAGAGACTCCTCTCAGATAGTTTGAATGAATTTTTGACACCTAATTTACTGTTGTCCTGAAATTGCATTGTACCATAGGAGTAAACATGCCAATGTTTTCCCTATGGGAGGAAAAAAATATCTTTTAAAAGGAGAGGAAACTAAAATTGGGCAAATAGCAGGGAAATGTATTCACACGTACAAAATATCAAGAACACACATTTGCAGAGAAACAAGAAAGTGCCTCCGTTCTCCCACAGCTCTGGCAGGGCTTGAAAGAGCATTACTTTCATCTTAGTATGTTCACTTTCAGCTTGTTGTCAGAGGTTTGGCAAAGTATTTTCCACGTGCACATTCTGCTTAGCAAAATAAGATTCCCAATTGCTTCATTTCATGTGCACGTTTTGAGTACCTTTTCATTTAACATGCATTTTACCAAGTGTTTATGGTGTCTTAAGCTTTTAGTATATTAAAAAAAAAAAAGAAACAAAGAAAGAAAAAGAAATGTCCCTTGCTCAGGGCCTGTCAGGGAGACAGACGTATATTGAAAGAATAACAGAAAATGTAATACGTGTTGAACACAGAGAATGAAGCTCTTCATGTGGCCTGTTAGGGAGGAGTGATCTGGGAAAGCTTCCTGGAGGAAAGGAAGCAGTATGTGAATTTGGTTTTCAAGAATGACTAGAATATTCTTAATGATTAAAATGGTTGAAGTGGTACATATATATTTAATAAAAAACATTTTTTATAAAGCACATTGGGATTGATCCTTTAAGAATCCCACCACTCTTTGAGGTAGAAATCCAAAATAGCCATGTGAAAAAAAAACAAAGCATAAATACAAAATAGAAATAGACTCACAGACATAGAATACAAACGTGATTGCCAAGGGAGTGGGGGGTGGGAAGAGATAGACTGGGATTTCAAAATTGTAGAATAGATAAACACGATTATACTGTATAACACAGGGAAATATATACAAGATCTTATGGTAGCTCATGGAGAAAAAAATGTGACAATAAATATATATATGTTCATGTATAACTGAAAAATTGTGCTCTACACTGGAATTTGACACAACATTGTAAAATGATCATAAATCAATAAAAAATATTAAAAAAAAAATAGCCATGTGAGAGACCACAAGGAGAAAAACCAAGGTGCCTTGGCCAACGTCTCCAGCCAGCTGAGACCTTGCAGCTATCCTAACTGCCATCTGACTGAAAGTGCACGAACGCGCCAGGGAGGACTGGCAGAAGAACCACCCACCAGGCCACCGAATCTTGAGAAACAATAAATGGTTGTTGTTTTAAGCTACTTTAAAAAAAAGAGAGAGAGAGGAGGAGTTGACTGAGTGGAGAGAGAAAAGGCAACTCGGGCTTGAGCAGCAATTGCTCAAGCAATTACGTTTGAGGAAAGCAGATCCATAAGGGGCCCTGATTCTTGCTGTGTGTTTTGGTGCACCAGGCACCAGGAGCTGGCATTCACAGAACACTTCCTGTATGCCTGACACTGTTCTAAGTGTGCTCCATGCCTTACCTCATCAAATCTCACAATTAACCTAGATGAGGAAACAGGTATACAGAAGGCAAATCTCCTGTGGAAGACCACACAGCTAATAGGTGTCTTTGAGCCCCTATCCATGGTCCCGATTCTAGTCCTGGGGAGCAGAAGAAAGGAGATCTCTATCCCTTACCATGGCCTCCTTTCCAAGTCAGAGCTGAAGTATGGAAAACCTGATTGCCATGGATATGTTGAGGTATTGGTCTCTCTGCCCTCAGTCTAATGAACTCCCCTAACCAGCCCCTGGCCCCACCAGTATGCTGTAAAAATGTAATTTTTCTGAGTGCATCAGCTGTCATGGTCCTATTCCTATGCACTCTTAGGTCAGATTATAGGTCAATGTATGCTCCGCTTTTTAATGCCACTTCCACTCTGATACAATTCCCACTCCTTGATGGCTAAGCCATGCAGTTGGCCTGTCATCCCTCCTCCTCACCTAACTACCTTCCTCAGTTGTAGAATGGCTTGGGAAGCACACCTGGTTTCCTTTTCACCTCATATTGGTCCCTCATCGGGGAGGTTTTGAGGTCACATGGCATCTCAGTGCCTTGACTGTCTCATCTTCAGTAACTGTTTCTTCCATTCCACTTCAGCCAGGACCCCACTCTCACATGGCTCTTCATCTGAGGTTATTCAGGATGTCCATCTCTTAGGCTCACCTCCATCTTTCTACCTTGTACCATCAGTAACGACCATTAGACCTGTTTTGGGACCTTCAGGCCAGTGACCTGGGCCTTTCCAGAACTCTCTTACTTACCTCTTGAGCATCCATTCTGTGACCTTTTGTGTTAAGCACTCTCAAAAGCCAAGATCTTAAACTCCTTGACCCCATCACACCTGTCTGGCAAAAATTCCTTGGACTGACCCAATTGCTCACTATTTGTGTGCCTGTATCTTAACTGTTCAGATTAACAAGAGAAAAATCACACAACCATCATATTAGTATAACCATAAATTCAGAGTCACAATTCTCAACAGGGCCCTTAGTGTTCCTAAAATCTTACCATATCTCCCTGCACTCCAACTTGCCACAGTCACTATTTCAAATCCATAGTCAAACTTTATGGTAAGCTTCATTAGGGTGGAGTCCCTGTCTGGCTTTTTCATCATGAGATCTCCAGTGCCAAGGATAAGCTTACTACATAGGCACTTGGTAAGTATCTGTTTACTGACTGAGGTGTAGTAATAGTGGTAAGCATTTTATGCAAATGTTAGCTACATGCCAGGCTCTGTTCTATATATATAATCTCACTTAATCCTCACAGTGCTGTTAATTAGGACTTTTGTTTTTCCATTTTACAGATAAGGAAATTTAGAGAGGCAATTTAGGGAGACGTATTCATAAAACTTTCAAGTGGTAGAGTGGGTATTCACTCCTTAGAACCTGCAGAGAGAAAGTTCAATGGGTTTAATTGATTTCAATTTTGGATAGGTTGAGTTTTATACAGACAGCTGTGCTTCAGACTGGAGTTCAAGAGAGAAGTGAAAGTGAAGATTAATATTTAGGTGGGGATGATAGTCTGGTGACATCAGAAAACAATATCCAACCTTGTTCACACTCTATGCTTTGGCTGAACACCTCCAACAGGCCCCTGAAAGAACTGCGGTGTTAAGTTTGCAGAAGCTCTTTTGGGTGGTAAGGTACATTTCTTTTTCTCCCTCTAAGCTAAGAAATCAATCATATATTTGAATACATGGTAGTGGATCCATGGTGTATTTGTTGGTGACTTTAATATCGGATAATGTCCCTCCTGGGCTGAAATTTAGCCTTGATTTTTTTCTTTTTGTTCTTTATTTTGGTAAGGTGCATTTTTAAGAGGGACATTCTGGACTATCAGGCAGGAGAGATACCCTATCATTGCACTACTTGAGTCCTTCTTTCCCCTTCACAGTACCTTCCCCCACTGATTCAGACTGGGAGAGACAGGGAGACTACCAACAATGAGCCCCTGTTTGGGGCGGGTCCTTGTATCTCATGGAAACCCCCCTGTAGCTTTTGAGGAAGATAATTATCTCCGTTTAACGAATAACAAGAGTAATAACTAACACTGAGTTTATCTCTGTTGAGTGTTTTTAAAGCATCATCCCATTCGATTCTCACAGCAATACTGTAAAATTGGAACTACTGTATGGATGGGAAAACCTAGGGTCAGAAAGGGGAGGTGTCTTGTCCCAGGATACACAGCAGGTTGGAGTTGGCATTTGAAGCCAAGTCTTCCTGACCCAGAGACAAAGCTGTCTCATCACTCATTTCTGGATGAACTGAGGGCTTTTTTCCGTGGAAGCGGGGAGAATGGAGGAGATTCGAAGAACACTGACGTCGACTTCTGCCCAACGCAAATCCATAGGTCGGTGAATTTTACCAGGCTCCCAGCTAATCTCTGACCCAGACCTTAAATCCGGAGCCGGGGAAGTGGTGCGCATGCGCACGGCCTCCCGTTCGGCCCCGCCCCCCGGGAGGGCTTCCCTCCTTGCTCTTGGCTCTGGGGCTTGCGCACTACCTCCCCAGCCAGCGGCTTCTTCCCGGTCGGGGACTTCCGGTGCGGGGGGTGCGGTTCCGGGTCGTGGCGCGGCTTGGGGCAACGGGGCTGCTGCTCGGCCGGCCGGCGGCGGGGAACGACGGGGATATGAGGGCAAGCCTGGAAAGCGGCTGCTGAGCCGGCCGGGAGGCGCGCCAGTCCCCGAGGATTCTGAGAGTGTGGAGCTCGGGCAAGGGCCAGGAGGAGCGGGGAAGCCGGGCCCTCCCCTCAGGAACGTGTCCTGGGGCCGACCTGGCCCATAGTGTGGCCGCAGCTTCAGGTAAAGGTTGCCCTAGCCGCTAGCTCCTTCCCTCGCTCGCCCGCCAGCCCATCTGGGGAGCCTGGCGGCCCTCTTCACTCCTCCGCACTCGGCGCTGCCCAGCGGGCAGTCTGTCTGACCCTTGCTCTGGTCTCCCTTGAGCATCCGTTTCCTGGTCCTTTCCAGAACTGGAGGCTGCCTTGAACGTGACAGCTGGGTGTGTGATTTGGGGGGAGGAGAAGCTAGTGGACCTTGTGGTGTTGGGGTTTGGGGAGGGTACTGTTGACTTGGGCAGTTTCTGGCCCAACACTTGGCAACATCTAGGTGTATTAATCTTCATAACGTGAAAATCAAGTTTTTAAAGCATTACCTGTGCAGTCCCTGTTTCCTAGCGCCCCTTCTCTCCGTTGCCCCAAAAGAGTCAACAGCCTTGCAGAACTGTTTTTTCCTAGCCGGAGTGCTGCCAGAACTTTGATTCAGCTTTTTATTTATGGGAGTGGCGAAGAGTCTTCTAGATCTGTTTAAGGCTGGGGGGAAAATCATTGTAGTTTAAACAAGAGCGTTACTTTAACTCGAGAACCGAAAGCTGATTCAGAGATTGGTTCAGTTTTCATTCTGAATGAACGCAAGTGATTTTTGAAGCCTGTTACAATACCTGGCACTGTGCAAAGCATAATGTTGTTATAAACCAAACCAGCAAAGTTCGGAACTTCCCCAGGTGTGAACAGTCAAAGGGAGACAGGTGTTTACACATCAGTTAAAGCAAAGTCAACATTTTCGTTCTCTTTCAACAAGCAGAAGGGCTGGATTCCTAATTTATAAGAGCAGAAAAAGGAGGCACCATGTTTTATTCCTCATACTCTGAGCTCACACAAGATGCTCAGTAAACACTGAGAGTTCTTGATCAAGTATTGATACTTGTTTTCATCTTTTTCAGTTTACACACTTGCAAGCTTGCTGGGGCTTGTGAGGCATGCTGGTGGCCCCTTTCCCATTCAGCTTTGTGCTCATACCTGCCTTCGTCTGCTGTGATGCTGGAGTGCACTCGCATTCCTCTACATCTCCTGATCTGGCTCCTGGCTAACCTTCCAGCTATGCTTCAAAAGGTCCCCTTCTCTGATCCTTTACTCTGGATAAGTGGGACTCCAAATCAACTTTGTCTCTCCTTTGTTCATTGGTTTCTGTAGGACATTCTCTCTGCCTAGATTTCTCCTTTTCTGTTTTTACCTAGTCAGATGTTACCTAGGGCCCAGCTGAAATTGGCCTTTCATCAACCAATTCAGGACGACCTCAGCTGGAAATTATTTCTATTCTGGACTTCTATAAACAAGCATTATATCTACAGTTATTTCATTTAGCAAACATTTACTGAGTATGGATATATCCCAGGTACCATGCTAGACAATGTAGAGATAAATAAGACTCAGTCCTTGTCTGCTTAATTTAGAGAGATAAGGAAGTAATTCTAACATAGGGTGATAAGTACACTTCTTTCTGTGAGAGTTCTTTCTGTGATCTAGTGATTGCACAGAAGGTGGGGGGTGTCATTCACTTTTGAGGAGTGTTCTGTGGCCAGGTAATGCTTCATAATTTGATAATAGTTAAGCTTTAGTATTTACTATGTGCTGGAGATTTTACTAGGTTTCTCTTTTTTAATCATTTTAGCCTCACTTTAGAGGTTAGGAAGGCTCAGGATAAATTACGCATCTGGTACGAGACAGAGCCAGGATTCAAACCCAGGTCTGTCACATGCCTACGTATGTGTGTTTTCCATTATGTGTTTTTTTTTCCTTCTTCTTTCTGACACCATAGCCCTTTATATGCAAGTACATATTGAAACAACTATACAAGAGAAAAAATATGAATATCAAAATGAATGGTACAGATAGTCCTTTTAAGTGTAGAGAAGACCATAATCTTTCAAGGCAAGGAGGTAGTGGGTCAGCTCAACTTTGAATGAGTGGGCCAGACGTTCTGTAGAGAACAACCATGGACTCTGGATTCAATTCCTGGCCCCTCTTCTTACTAGATATGTGGCCTTTGGCAAGTTTCTTAATTCTAAGCATTATTTCCTTCAAGTATGGTTTGAGATGGGGGATGAGATAGACTCCATGGAGTGTTGTGAGGTAGTGTGGATAAAGAGCCTGATATGTGGCAAGGCCCCCTGAAATGATAGCTGTAAGATAAAAAGGTACAATCCCTATGGCATGGTTTTAGAGTGATGAGTAGGCCAGCCTGAATAAAGCAAGCCATTGCTTCTTTTAGTGGGGATACTGGGAGGTAATGTTGGAGGGTCAGTAGGGGTCAGAGTCAGGGCTTGTGTGTCAAGCAAGAGAGGTAAGTTCCAGTTTCTGCTAGTAACCTTCCTGTTAATAAATACCTTGACGATCTGTGATTTATTCAGCAGTGCCAGGAAAAATGTTAGACCCAGGGATGCAAAGGGGAATATAACCAGGTCCCCACCCTGAGGCTGTTGACATTCCCATGGGGGAGCTGTATGTGTGTGCAGGTGAACTGCAGTAAAGCCTTAGAGGTACTAAGACAGCAGTCACCTCAGGGTACTTTGGAGCACAAAGGAGGAAGCACTGATAATGGTGGCTAACGAGCACTTACTGTGTGCCAGCATTGTGTTAAATGCATCATCTCATTTATTCCTGTATAGGAAGGTGGTATTAGCATCCTGATTTTACAGATGAGGACACTAGAGCACAGAGAGGTTAAATAAATTCCTTGAGTTTATGCAGCTGTTGGAGCTGTGAGTAGAGGGGATTATCTGCTAGACTTTGGTATGTTGACTCTTTGGTACTATGCCATGTTGTTTCTTCTTGTGATGTGAGTGTCTTCAGAAAGGAGCTAGCCCTTGAGCCCTAGCTTCAGTACCTGTCACTGTGCTGGGCAATAAGGATAATGAGGAATGAACATGGCTTCTGCACTCAGGAGCTCATTGCCTCATCTGTCACATAAAATATTTATATGTGTATTTTTTAATTTAGGGAGCGTTTGTTTTGCTTGTTGACTCATAACTGAAGACTTTAGAAACTGCTGCAATTCAGTGGATTATAGGTGCTTCAGGCTGAGAGAATTTGCTGTAAATCTGTTATTTTGATGTATAGGCCTTATTAAGGACACAGAATAGATACCGAATTGCTGTATGGCAAGGAATTCTGTCACATTACATTTTTTTCTCCCATGGGAGCTGCCCTGACCTTGTGTTTTCTGTGAGTTTGAAGTTTTTGAGAAGTTTTGACTCAGAAGTTAGCACATGTCAACTTGTGTTAAATTTAAAATAATTGAGCCCTTATATTTTAGTCATTGTTAAATGTTTTTGTATGCCTTATTTCCTTCGATCTTCATGATTCTGTGAGATAGGTGGTTTCCCCCTTTTAACACATGAGTAGCCTAAGGCTTAGTGGTTAAGTGTGTTACCCAAGAGTCACACAGCTTGAGTTGATAATGCAAAAAAAAAGTTGGCCAAAAGAGTAAACAAATATTTATTAATTTAGTTGTCTTTTGAGCTCTCCCTCAAGAGTCTCCAGCTCAAATGCCCGTGGTGTAATATAAAGAGTAGGACAAACCTTGTGAACTAGAGGGAATAGGGCCAGTCAGTCTGAAGGTAGCAGTGGCTACTCAGCTCCAGTTGCTTGTGAGGAAGTGGGCCCAGTGCCCCTAGATCTTCTGATTGTTTTCAAGAGATGCTGGAAATCTGGATTTTAATGTATGTACTTTAAAAAATTGCCATTAAAAAATTTATCATGTAGACCAAAACACATTTGTAGGCTATGGACAGTCTTAGGCTGCCTGATTGTGAACTCTGACCTACCTGATCACTGAAATTTTGGTACCCTCTGTTCAAATCAGGAGCTACAACACACATTGTGATTATTGATCGGAAATCTACTGGTAAATTGTTGAGCTCAGGGGGTGTTGTGTTTGACTCATACTGATATCTTTGGGGAAGTGGTAGGGTGGATGCTTTTATTTGTATAATCAGGCTCAATTTCTGGAGGGATGGGTTTGGATGAGGTGATGACCTTGTAATACTTTTGTGCTCTTAGTACTTTAAGTGCTAGCAGATCTCTTGTCTCTTTTTGTTCTCTCTACAGTACATGAAGCAAACAAGGGGTGTTATCATCATGTCTAGAGATGAAGAAATTGATGCCCAGTTTATTACAGTTTAGTAGAAAGTACTCTAGACTGAAAGAGACTTGAATTCTGAATGCAGCTATGCCACTAACAGCCTTTAGGTTTTGGTCAAGTCACTTAGAAATCTTTGTATCTTTTTCCCCGTGTGGATGATAATGCTGGAGCTAGTTGAAGTCTTGGTGAGGTCTTTTCAGGATGCCAGGCTTTCTGATTCTAACTGACATTCTTAAAGTCACACAGCTGATTACTGGCAGACCGCAGTGGAGAACATTCAAATCTAAAATGCTGCTTCTTCTCTCTTGATGGCAGGTAGGGAGCCACTGTTCAAGCTCTTCCCTCTGTTCTTTGTTCATTTCTTCTTCTGGGAAAGGACCTTGACAAGCCAGGTGCTCCTCAAATGCATCCGGTGCTTTGTTAATTGTATATACACAAGATTGAAAGGAGGCATAGAGTCACCCAGCATAGTGAGAGAAATATGGTCAGGGAGTTCCCAGCCCAAGAGCTTAATTTATTTTTATTTTAATACCCAGCTTCCACAAGGTGAAAATTGAAGAAATATTGGTCTTCTAGATACTCATTTTCATTCATACTCTATCGTATAAGGAAATAGCATAGAATATAAAAATGAAGAAAATAAATCCTGAGCAGTCATTCAAAATTTATTAACTCTTGTTGGCAGCAGTCTAGGTATATTGAGGAAATAAATTTAATATAGGAAACACAAAATTTGGACCCCCCCCCAAAAAAAACAGTTTTAAGTAATTGAAAGTGAGAAAAATGGAAGAAGCCACTTAACAAAACTTAAATTCTGGAAACAGCAAGAAGGTATTAGAATAACTAGTGGGATTAAATTATAGTAATCGCTTGTGAAATAAATTGAATGTTATGTCACATTTACCCTTAAATATATGCAGTGTTAGATTCATATCCTATACTTGAGTATACTTTTATGAATATGCTTTTATTATTGATGCTGTCAAAGTGGATCAATGTATAAAACTTCAAAAAAATAACATTTTTTAGTTCCCTATGGACTCATTTTAAGGTACTATATTATAGATAAGGACTATTTCAGCAGAGAAATTGGTAGAAAATTGTTTGAAGGAATGGTCTTCTTTTTAAAACAAGTAAATTTTTAGTCTGCACTTTAGTTGCTGACATGCAGGAGACTAACGAAGAAGCACTGAGGTGCAAACTTGAATCTTGAAGCAGTGTGAGATAGGGCTTTGGTGTCACACCCACCTGGATTTGAGTATTGGCTCTGTCAGTTATTAACTCTGTGTGACCCGGACAATGCAAAGTAAGGACAATACTGCCAGTCTCATAAGGTACTTGTGAGGATTAAATGCCACCACTTGTGTAAATACCTCCTTCCATGAAGCTTCTGGAGAGATGTAGGTGCCAGCATTCAGGGCACAAGCCATTCGATTGTTAGTATAGTGTAACAAGAAATGATTTTATGGAGTGGCTGTGAAGGAGTGAGGGTCATTTGCCTGACTAGATCATGAAATTAGTCTTGTTAATTTCTAGCTGTGCTTTGTGAGTTAGCATACTGATCAACTGTGCACTATTGAGAAGACAGTTTCAGTATGCTATTTTTAGGCAATTAAATGGATTGAGCTATTAAATAACAAACACTTCCAGTTGCATATGTTACCTTTTTCGTGTGCCTGTGACTACTTTTTTTTGAAGTTGTTAGAACTAGGGATGTATTATGTTCTCCTCACCCCCATCTTACAAATGCAGAAACTGAAGCTTAGAGGAGTAAAATGATTCAAGGAAGACAGCTACTGATAAAGGCAAAGCTGGGGATTTGAACTGTTGTTGCTTCTGCTGCTGTTGTTGTTTTACTCTAAATACTACAGGGCTTTTGTCACTATTCCATGCTGCTCTAGATGTGGATATTGGAACTGGCCCTTGTTTTGGAAGAGTCATCAACTATGACCCTTTTTACTCATTTTAAACTTAGTGCCTGCAGAAAGTTGTTATTGATTATATTGTGAGAGCGTTAAGGTATATTCTTATGAAGTTTTAAGATTTAATAAAACTAATAATCCTCATTGCTGGCAGAGGTTGGTAGTGAGGTGATCACTTGTATATTGCTAGTGGGAATAAAAACTGGTGAAACATCTCTGGAAAGAACTTTGGCAGTATTTATCACAAGCCTTTAAAAAATCATGCATGCCTTTTGAGGTTGTAATCCCATTTCTCAGAATATTTGTTAAAGAAGTAATCAGAGATGTGGAAAAGTTTTCATGTTCAAAGGTGTTCACTGTGGCAGTATTTATAATAGCAGAAGTTAGAAACAACTTTATTTAGTATTCAACAAAGAGGTAAGAGAAATTATGGAAAAGCCATAGAATGGAAATATTGTGCAAACATTTTAGATGTTTTAGAAGAATTTTAGTGACATATTAATATGCTCATCCTATGATAAAAAGTGAAAAAAGGATATAAAACTATATAAAGTATGATCCCAATTAATGTCAAAATATGTAAAGGAAAAAAGAGGTGGTGAGATTATGGGTCTTTATGCTTTTCTGTTTTCCAAAATATTGTCTGATAAATTTATTTTCAATAAAAAATCATTTTAGTTTAAATTGTAATTGAGAAATGTGAGTAGAGCTAGTGAACATCATTTTGATCAAAAAAGTTTTCCCTAATGCAGATGATCTGATGTTGTAAATGAATTATATTTTTAAGTTAGTTTTAACCTCAGTTGTTTCACACTTAGAATATGGTTTCCTGTATCTTGATGTAAGTGTTGAGATTCCCAGGCTAGGCCTCCTCTCCTTCCCAAAAATATCTTGGAAGAAGAGTCATATTTATATTGGTGGCACCAGTGTCCCAGTGCTACCAGCATCTCTTTAGTGGCCAGTGGGACAGTGAGGAGCCCTGTAACAGCTCTGTCTTTCAGAGAGAGTACACTCCTATCTCCATAAGGCTGGTCATTGGTATATAGAGCTTTTTTTGTGAGTTGAATATTTCTATCTTGGGAAGTGCTTTTTTGGAATGGAAAATTGTAAATGAATTTCTATCTCACTTTTTAAAAATGTTGTAAGAAAAAAAGGTCAACCTTTGGGTTTTAACTTTTCTGATAGCAGTATTCAAGATGTATGAATATTAAAATGTCATGAAGAATTGTGCCTTTTACTCTTTTTTAATTATATACTTCATAATTGAAATTGCAATAGTTTCAGCATGTACAGTTAAGCATGATGGCCAGTTTTTTTTAATATGCATAGTAATTCTCCTATATACAATATATAAAAGCATGCAGAAAATTTAACGAAGTATTTGAGCATATTTAAATTAGGAAAATACCAGGCAAGATGTTTCTTTTGTAAACTGCTTCTGTCCAAAGCATTCTGTATATTATCAGAATGAAAAATGACAACACTTTGTCATCTGTTCAAATTGATATTGCACTCTTTGCAATGACAGCTGAAAAGGCCCACAGGTGCCATATAAAGAGGTGACCATGTTGTCATATTTCATTTCGGCATCCCTCTGCAAAGCCATAATTACCTAATTAGGTTGTTAATTAGGAGATTAGCATTTCACTATATTGATAGAATGCTCTTTACTGGCGTGGGGCTAGATACAGATTTGTCTGCCCTAATTTATAATCTCTGCCTTTTTTGTACTTATTTATTTGCTTAAGATCGTAATGTGGGGCAATTCAGTTTACCCGAGAAACAGTTTGTTTACAAGCTAATGAAGCTTTGATTGCTGGATTAAAGTTGCTGAGTTAAAATATGAACAGAATTGAAAGGTGGTCACATCCCCAAAATGATAATAAAAATTCTGTATTCTCATTAGCACAGGGAACAAACACATGATAAGAATTGAAGTTGTTGGTATTAAAAAAAAAATCCAAAATGCAAAAACTGAGTCTGAACTGTGATAGAGATATCTCCTAAACTAAGTGAAGGAAACTAGTTATTTTTCATAACAAGTCTCTATTATTTATACTTGAGACATAAAATATGTTAAGTATTTTTAATAATGTAGTTATTAAAATAGTTTTAATAATGTAGTTCAGAAACTGAAGCTTGGTTAATGACTTCAGAACAAGTATATTCAGTCTTCAGTTTAGACTTAGTCATCATGCATCAGGGTTTATTTCTTTTGTACCTTCTAACCATTAGTATGTTCTTGGAACATTCTCTTCCCACAGTCTTTGCAGTCCTGAGGGCTTATGGAATTTGAAGTATTTCACAGTAACCTTCACTTGGTGAGCCATTTGGAGTAAGCAGGTTTTTGTCAAGTGTGTGGACATTCTTTTCCAGGGGGCGAGATGGGGATTAGAGGGGCTGGCAAAAAAAAATTTTATTTATTTTTACTCCAGTGCATGATTAGACTATAATGTTTGTAATTTGCATTATGTGTACCTTTCCCGCTTTTTCCATTTAAGGAAATTCAAGTCCTAAAACTGAACAGTGTGAGGAGTACTATGTCCATGGAGGTAGTAGTTTAGCCCTTTTGATTATATTTGGTATTAGCTGTTAAAATTGTAGAAAGTGCATATGTGCTTAAGTCTTTTTCCCCATAGTTGTTATAAAAAATTGCATTTGGTTGCATCTGTAATTTTCTTCAAAATTAAAAATGAATTTTAAAATATTTTTCTATGAAGAAAATATTACATGTAAAATCTTCCATTGAGTCAGTTAAGCTTTTTCTTGATTGTGATCATTCATTTATTCAGTCAGTATTTGCTGAATATATATTGGGCACTACTCATATGTCTGGGAGTTGAGCAATGAAAACTTCAGGCATGGACCCAGCTCCCTGTGGGACTTGCAGTTTAGTAATGAAAAGTACAGTCTAGTTTGAGAAGTGTTACAGTAATGAGAGTAAAGGCGAATATGGAGGAGTACCTACTCCAGTCTTGATAAAGTCACACCTTCCTGGGGCAGGTGCTGTCTAAATTGGGATCTGAAGGGTGAAGGAGAAAGTGATTTTCGAGCCAGGTGGAAGGACAGAAAAAACTGCTTGTTCAGAGGCTTGAAGAACACTATGTTGAGTGTGGCTGGAGTAGAAAGAAAGAAGGGGATAGTGGAAGATGGGGCTGCAGAGGTAGCAAGTTCAGTTATATTAAAGAATTTGGGAAGTTACTGAAGGATTCTAAGACAAGTTAGGAAACAATTGCTATAGCCTAGCTGAGAGAAGGTGGCTTGGATTGGGTTATGGAGATAAAGAGAAGTGAATGAAATCTGGAGAGAGAAGAGGATGCATAGGATTGTAATTAAATGGTGGTAGGCTTCATAGAAAGGAGTCAAGGATTTTAATATGGACATTGTTTGTTTTCTAATTTTAAGTATGAGAATATGTGTTTGAGTAACTCATAGGGAAGAGATCCATGAGTGTTATTTTCCAATATGACCCCAAAATGTACAATACTAACAACCAGTTTTTCTCTTTGATGAATTGGGAAGAATACTAATATTTGAATGTCACTGTTGGGCCCTACATTGTGACAGGAGCTTTGTGAGATATGGGGTAATGTCACTGAGGTCTAGGGCAATTGTGAACTTCCCAGTTTTCTCAGCTGCTGGGTGGTGGAATTGGGGGCACACTCAGGCTCTGCAGAGCCTTAGTGTCTGTCCTGCCATGTTGCCTTTCTTCTTGTAGCCCCTCCCTTTGTTTATTCCAAAGTAAAGAAGAGAATTACCCCTCAAGGGCCAGTAGCTCAGTAGGTTGCTGACAGAGGCATTGTGTTAACCCTGTGGCTTCCCAGGCCCAGTTTTGGTGTGGAAGAAAGCAATGTCTGGTGCTGTGATGGGAGAAGCTGCTCAGCGTATGAGTGTTTGCTTCAGCAAAGTCAGAAGTTCTGCTGGGTTTTCTGGCACAAGGCTTTAATCTTCCTCGGTTAGAGATATAGATTGGCTATCTCCACACGGGGTCATGAATGTATATGAAAGTTCTCCTTTCCCCAAGGGAAAAAACTTGGAATCTGATCTTTGCAAGGAATTTGATATCTCTTTGATGTAATCAATTTGTATTACAAATTATTTACAAATTTTTATGGTTACTATTGTTAGTACTGTTCAATTAAGTAATTTATTGGTATCCTTGTGTTGGAATCACCTGAAGGAGAAGAAATCTAGGATGTAGCGTGGATTCTAGTCTTTCTATGTTTTTAACCCATCCTTTCAAAACTAGAGATATAATTCATGTATCATAAAATTCACCCTTTTAAAAGTGTATAATTTAATGATTTTTAACCCCAAAAGAAACCCCATATCCATTAGCAGTCAGTCACTCCTCATTCCTCCCTCCCCCAACCACTGGCAACCATTAATCTACTTTCTGTCTCTATGGATTTGCCTATTCTGAACCTTTCATATAAATGGAGTCACACAATATGCGGCCTTTTGTGTCTGACTTCTTTTACTTAGCATAATGTTGTCTAGGTTCATCCATATTGTAGCATATATCAGTACTTCATTTCTTTTTTTTACATATATATTTTTAAGGTTTTTTTTTTTTTTTAGAGGGGAGAGGTAATTAGGTTTATTGATTTATTTATTTTATTTTAAAGAGGGTACTGGGGATTGAACCCAAGGCCTCGCACATGCTAAGTATACACTCTTACCACTGAGCTGTGTCCTCCCCCTAGTACTTCATTTCTTTATATTCCATTGTATGGAAGTACCACATTTTGCCTATCCATTCATCGGTTGATAGAGGTTTGGGTTGTTTCTACTCTTTGGGTATTATGAATAATACTGCTGTAAGTGTTCGTGTACAAGTTTTTGTGTGAACATATGTTTTCAGTCCTGTTAGATATATAACCTGGAGTGGATTGTCAGGTCTTGACGATAACTCTGTTTAACATTTTGAGGAACTGCCGAATTGTTTTCAAAAGCAGCTGCACCGTTTTACATTCTGGTCAGCAGAGTATAAAGTCTACTGCCTTTCTGCTTCTGCCTTCTTCAGGCTCTGTGTTGCTCTGGTCTGGGCTAGAAGCAACCTGAGGTGTTCCATGAGCCCTTTTGTTTTGATAAATGGGAAAATTTCCAGTTTTCTCTCTTCAACCACATTTATTTTACAAGCATATGTGTACCAGACAGTTGACTCTTGAACAACATGGGTTTGAACTGGGTCCACTTGCATGCAGATTTTTTTCAATAAATACAGTATGACAAGATCTGCAGTTGGTTGAATCTGTGGATGCGGAACCATAGTTATAGAGGAGGGAGGGCCAACTATGAGACTTTGAGCATCCGTGGATTTTAGTATCTGCACGGAAACAATCCCCCAAGGATACTGACTGTTACAACTGTGACTGCTTATATAAATTTTTTTAATTTCCATAGCATAGATTCTAACTTTAGAATCTAGGCAAAGGTTGAGTTGATTTTCAGAGATTCTGGGGTTTCTTTTTCTTGGCTTATCCTATAACTACAGTCGTCCTTTTGTATCCATGCGGTATTGGTTCCAGGACCCTGCAGATACCAAAATTCACAGATGTTCAGGTCTCTCACATAGAATGGCATAGTACAGTTGACCTTCCAGATCCTAGGTCCCAATCTGTAGATTCGGCCAGCCAACCAAATTCGATCTGCGGTTGGTTGAATCTGCAAATACAGAACCTGTATATAAGGAGGAAAGACTGTATTGCTGTTCCTTGGGTTTTGTCCCTAGGTTATTGCTCTTTCCTTGCATATTCTCCCTGGGTAAGCTCATTCACATCCATGGCCTTATCTGTCATTTATATGTTGATGTCTTCCAGTTTGGCTTAGATCTTTCTCCTAGGCTTCAGCTTTGCCTGTCCTTCGTGTGTCTCTTATATGTTGTCCCCCAGATTTGCTCAGACCTTTCTCTTGGGCTGTCAGGTTTGCATCATGCTGGTTCTCTGTTTGGGTGGTCCATAGACATCTCAGGTGCAATGTGTCTGAAACATAGTTCTTCATTTCCGCTCTACCTGTTAAGCTGTTCCTACTTTTGAGTCCACAGTTCATTTGTTGGTGCTATTATGCAAGCCATAAACTTTCCCTTTTTCCTTAACCTTCCAGATCCACTCAGTCACCAGGTTCTACCAATTTTATCTCCTAAGTAACTATTTTAAACTATTTCTTAAATTCATAGCCCTGTCTTTTACTGCCTTACTTTGGATTTCATCATCTCTTCCCTGAGCTCTAGTCACAGCTTCATAACTAATCTTGTGTCTTGTTTATCAGCTTAATCTTCTATGCAGCTGCCAGAGCAGTCTTTCTGAAATGCTAATCTAATCAGCAACTTTGAACTCCATGTAGTTTTAGTTACTAAATACATATTCTGTTGTTTCTAATTTTAGTGCCTTGTCTCATGCAGAAAAAGATGAGTTTGTCTCTTTGACCTTTCTCCTAGCCATCCAGCTACTCATCTTTGAAGATGCATTTTAGACCAGGGAATAACAGCATTAACAATACTAGTAAACATTTGTATAGTGCTTACCATGGGCCAAGTGCTGTTATACACACATAACATATATGAATTCTTTCAATCCTCACAACAATTCTGTGAGATAGGCACGAGAATTAGTCCCATTTATAGATGAGGAAGTGGACACAGAAGTTGTTACTTTCCCTAGGTCCCACAATGAGTGAGTGACTGAGACCAGATTTGAATCCAGGCAGTCTGATGCCTGACTGCTTGCTCTTAGTCTCTCCTGTGTACCTTTTCCCCACCTTCCTGATTCCCTCCGCGTCCCCTACTCTGAAGGTTAGTTATTCTCTCTCTCCCTGCTTCTGCAATAACCTATGCATGGCTTGATATTAGTCTGCAGTTCATAGCACAAGTGTGGAGCACATTTTATTTTAAACATTTTTGAACAAGGAGCTGGATTATGGACTATTTAGTTGCCAGTTCACTCCCACCCCCATTCTTTTTTGTTTGTTTGTTTTTTGAGGGGGAAATTAGGTTGGTTGGTTGGTTGGTTTTTTCAAACAAAGATACTGGGGATTGAACCCAGGACCTCATGCATGCTAAACATGCATTCTGCCACTGAGCTATACCCTGCCCGCTGCCCTCATTCTTAAGGTGACTAAGTTGGAAATGATTACTTCCATTATCTTGAACTTGACCAAAGTCATCTGTGAAGCCTTGTCTGAGTATCCAGTTTCAATTAGATATTTCCTTTGTGTTTCTATAGTACTTTGTTATGTAGAATCCTCTAGCATTGCTCTCATTCTTTATTGTGACCATTTATGTACTTGTCTTTTCTCCCTTGCTAGACTGTAAGCCTCTTGATAATGGGGACTATGACTTATTACTTTATACTCTTAACTCCCAGCATGTGGTAGGTATTCATATTTGAATTTCTTGAACAGGTAAGTCTGACCCATATCTAGACTAGTGAAAGAAGAGGATTAAGAAGAGCGTGATGAAATGGACTTAAACTGGAAATTCAAGGCAGCATCGTATAATTGTTCAAAGAAGGGATTCTGGAGCCAAGCTGACTAGGTTTTATTCTGGTTGTACCTCTCACTACTTGTGTGTTCTTGGGCAAGTCTGTGCCTCAGTTTACTGATTTATAAAACATAAATAGGAATAGACTCCACCTCTGACAGTTTTGTAAGTGATATAAGGGCTTGTTAAATAAATAAGCAAGTGGGAGGATATACTCAGTGGTAGAGTGCATGCTTTGCATGCGTAAGGTCCTCGGTTCAGACCCTAGTACCTCCAGTAAAAAGAAAAAATTTTAAATACATAAATAGGGGGAGGGTATAGCTCAAGTGGTAGAGCGCATGCTTAGCATGCACGAGGTCCTGGATTCAATCCCCAGTACCTTTTCCAAAAAATAAGTAGACCTTAATTACCCCCCCCAAAATTAAAAAAGAACATAAATAAACCTACCTCCCCCCCAAAATATTTAAAAATAAATAAATAAATAAATAAGCAACCTTCTGGAATCCAGAGAATTAATTATTCTACTTAAATTGTATTTTGTGAAATACTTCCACCCTAAATGTATAACATTATAGGCAGAATGAAGCCAGTCCTGCTGCTCTGTCCTCATGTTTGATCCATCTGGTGATTTTTTTTTTAAAGTAATTTAGAAGGTTATAAAAAATACCTGGCAAAGTTAGTGCAGTTTTGTTAATAACAATAATGTTACCATTTATTGAGGTTATAAAAGCTTCAGTCATTTTTTTTTAATTTAAGATTTTTTTGCTTTTAAATTCTGGTGGGGGGTAATTAGGTTTTATTTATTTGCTTTTTATGGAGGTACTGGGGATTGAACCCAGGACTTCATGCATGCTAAGCACATGCTCTACCATTGAGCTATACCCTCCTCACCATGAAAGCTTCATTCAAATGGAAGTACAAAGCACCTTTCAAGGTCACATAACAGTAGTTTGGGGATTATCGGCTAGTTTAGATTATTTTATGCTGTCCTTCATTCATTAGGAGTTGAATGAATAAATTTGGTAGGTGGCAGCTTATTTTCCCTCCAAGCAGATGTAGCTAGAACAGGAAAAGTCAATAATGTTGCATGTTGGATTTGAATAGTGCTTTTTACTTTTTGTAAGTGTCTCTATGAGGTGGATAAATAGGACGTAGATTATGCATATTTCGCTGCTGAGGGAATAGAGGTAGAGGCATCTAACTCACTTGAAATCATCCCATAGCTAATCCCTCGGCAGGCTAGAGACAATAATCTGAAATTCCAGTTGTATTTACTAACTTTAGCTCTTATAGTTCTAGGAACTAGTTTCCATACACAATAGCATTGGGGAAAAAAAAAGATGAGGTAGTGCCCACTCAAATCAGCAACGTGGTTTACTTTTGTAGAGGGATTGCTGCCAAAATCTAGATGCTGTTAAAATCTTCTTTCTCATGAAAGAAATTCCTTGCACCTCTATCCTTAAAGTCTGAACTGTGGTACAGTGATACAAGTAAAACATGCAGTGAAATTCTTCTGGCCTTTGAGTGAAAGAGTATGAAGCAAAAACAGAAAACTTTTTAGTGGAACTGTAGGTAAACTCCCAGTTACACACAAAACTTTTCAGTTGAACTCTAGGTAAACTCCCAGTTACATCCTTCTCCTCCTCACATGTGATTGGAATAGAATTTGAGAGCTGAAAAGACCCTTAGAATTCACCCTTCTCACTTAACAGATGCAAAAATGGACTTATGTGTAAAACAGGTTTAAAGACGTTTAAAGTGACTTGTCCAAGACCATGTAAATAGGTCCTTGGTAATTAGAGAACTGAAATTCAGGTTTCCTGAGTGGTGCTTGCAGTAAACTATGTTGCTTCCCTTAATTGATGATGTGGTTAACCTGAGAGCTAGGTAAATGGAAACATAACTCTACTGAATTCTACTTGCTTAAGCAAACTTTAAACATCAAGGAGACAATGAAAGGAAAATAAATCTTAGATTGTAGCAGGAGACCTACCTACTGAACCAACACCATGGATAAAGGACTTTTTTTTTTTTTCTTTTTTTTGAAAATCATGTCACAACCCTTTGGGAACAAGAAAGATTCATTTGTCTGTTATACACTGAGCCCTTCGTGGGTGCCAGCCACTTTGTACTAGAAACTGGCAGCACAGAGATGAATAAGATAGTCAGTGTGCTTAAGGAGCTCAGAGTTTAGAGGAGAAAACCAACATATATACAGATTATTATTTTTTTTAAAAAGTATGATTCACTCGTTCATTCATTCATTCAGTCATTAACATAGCAGCCAGAGAGGTTCTTTTAAAATGTGGGTTAGATTATATCACTGCTCACAATCCTCCATTTTACTTGGAATAAAAGCAAAGTCCTCAGAATGACCCGCTCTCCTAGACCTCATTGTTTACTGCTTGCTCCCTTGTTGGACTCCTTGCTATTTCTTGATCAGTGCTGGGTATACTCCCCCTGCTTGGCAACGCGCTTCTCTCAAAAGTCCACATGGCTTGTTCTCTCACTTCCTTCAAGGGTTAACTCAAATGTCACCTCAGTCAAGCATTCCTTGACCACTTTGTCTACAATTGCAGCAGTGGCTTCACCCACCTAGCATGCCCTATTTCGCTTCTCTGCACTATTTTCTCTATAGCGTTTCTAACTTATTGTATAATTTAATTCTGTTTTGTTTATCTTCATCATTAGAATGTGAACTTCATGAGGGTAGAACTTTCTGTCTGGTTTGTTTTCTGCTGTATTCTCTGCATCTAGAACAGTACCTGGCACACAGTAGGCATTCAATAAATATTTGTTGAATGAATAAATTCAGCAAACACATAGCACATACTACTAACTAACAGGCAATGTGCTGGATTAATTATTTGGTAGAAGTAGTGATGAAGTGCATTGGGCCACAAGGGAGCAGCTAACCTGGTCTGTGGGGTTCATTAGGGAGGTTTCCTGGAAGAACTGACCATTGAGCTGGAATTCAAAGAATGAGTAGGAAGTAGCCAGGTGAAGAAAGATAGTCTTCAGATCAACGAACAAGTTTGAATGAATACAGCTTGTCTTTACTGTAGTAATTTGGGCTTTGGTTCTCCTAAGGGTAGGAGATTTCAGAAAAGCTACTAGGACTTGAACTTTGTTTAGTTCTTTCAAAGATTTGAGCTTAGATTTTAGTAGCAAAGTTGTATATATATGTATTAATCTTGTTATTAATGAAACCATTCTAAGGGGCTTAGAAATTACCACAGATATAGTGGCTTCAAACAACCCATCACTGCAGGGTTTCTCAACCTCAGCATTAATGATGCTGACATTCTGGGGGGTATAATTCTTTGTTGTGAGTGCTGTCCTGTGCATTGTAAGATGTTTAGCAGCATCCCTGGCATCTACCCACTAGAGTTCACATTCTAACACCCACCCCACAGTGTCACAACCAGAAATGTCTCCAGATGCTTGCCCTGAGGAGCAAAATTTGCTTTCCAATTGAGAACCACCACATTAGAACCACTGCATTACTGTGGTGAGGGTCTAGGGATTTCTGTCTTCAGCAACTTTCCAAATGATCAAGGGAGAAAGCTGTTTATACCTTAATAGAGTAACCACATTTCTGAATCTAGAACTGGGTCAAAAAAATTGAAATTGGCAAGTCCTTAAACACGATATTCATATAACTAACTGTATTGAAGGTTAAAGTAAAGTGCTTTTAAAACAGTTTGGACCCTGGGAATTGGAGAGGGGTTCACAGAGGATGAAATGTTTGAGTTGAACTTACAAAAAAAATAAAGTTT
The DNA here is from genome assembly GCF_036321535.1 of Camelus dromedarius. NCBI lineage: Eukaryota > Metazoa > Chordata > Mammalia > Artiodactyla > Camelidae > Camelus > Camelus dromedarius. Next base: position 70,111,847 of record NC_087445.1, on the reverse strand, counting down.
ATATTGGAGGATAAGGGCACATCTCAGACAAAGGGAGTATCATTAACAAAGGCTGGATTATGTTCAGAATAGTCCTGAGAGTTGCATGCTGGGAGAAGGGGCAGGAGAGTGAAACCGGGTTGTAGAGAGCCTTAAATGTTGTATGTGAAGGTAAAGAGGTTTACGCTGTTTTCCTACACTGTATATTTTCATTTTATTGTTGCATAACAGATTGCCACAAACTCAGTGCCTTAAAACAATACAGATTTATTATCTCTCAGTGAGTCAGGAGTCCTGGCTTCAGCTGGGTTTCCTGCTGAGGGTCTCAAAGGGATGAAATTAAGGTGTCAATGGGCCCCAGCCTCATCTGGAAGCTCGATTAGGGAAAGATCTCTTTCCAAGCTCCCTCAGATTATTGGTGGAATTCATTTCCTTGTGGCTGTATAACTGAGGTCCCCATTTCCTTGCTACCTATAGACTGGGACCACTGTTGGCTCCTGGAGGCTCTCAGGTCCTTACCATGTAAAGTTCCATAGCATGGCTGTTTGCTTCTTCAAGGCCAGCAGGAAAATCTCTCTGACTTAAAATCTCCATCTCCAGTTGCCTAGAATGAAGCCTTACATAACAAAGTAATGGAGTGACTTCCATCACCTTTGCTGTACTTTGTTGGCTAGAAAGCAAGTCAGGTTCCACCCACACTCAAGGGGAGGGCATAACACAGAGGCATGGATACCAAGAGGTAAGAATTTCTTGAGCCATTTTAAAAATTTGACTACCATATGTGCTTTCAGCTCCATGAAGGCAGTGGCCAAGTCTTTGTAAATTTTTTGCTCAGCGTTGTATCTGATGCCTGGCACATAGTAAGTGCTTTATAAATATTTGCCAAATGAATGAAATCTGTGAATGAATATTTGGTAGTAGTTGAGTGTTACAGTTTCAGCTCTTATAATGGTAATTTCATATTGAGAAGCAGTCTTGTTTCTTTGGCATTATTCATTTCTTTAGGTAAAACTGTAAACATTTTAACTTGAAATCTTAAAGTAAAACCTAAAATTATTTGTTTATTATCACAAGTGTCAATCAAATCTGTTATGTCAGAAAGACAACACCCATTGGAAAAATAATTTAGGGCTACATTGCACCAAACTAGCAGATTTCTTGTAACATCCAGACATGTTGGCAGCTTTGGAATTTTGGAGGTGGTGGGTGCTTAGGTTGTCTGAAGTTTCATAACTATTGCTAATAACAGTAATTTCAAATAATGAATAAACATAATTTCAAAACACTTTGAAAATGCTGATTGTCTTATAATAGCTGCATAATAATAGAGATTTTAGTCTGACTTGTGCTTAGAACTTTATATAGTTTAGTGTTATTATTAGTTACAATTCTTCATACTTGTTATAGGAAACATATATTGAGCAAAATTTAGATCTGAGTTGTCTATTGATAAAGTGTCATTTTATCTTCACAAAATCAGGTATTTCTGACACCAAAGTCTGTGCTTTTCCAGTAGACCTTACTGTTCAAACTGGGATTATGAGAATCCCAGTATGTGCCAGTGGATCCTAGAAGCCACAAACTAAGCGTGGCACATCTTCCTGGACTATCAATTTTAGTGATTATATTTGAAAGTAAAATATTTTTTCTACTAAAACAAATACAGGTGCAGTATATTATAGGATAGAATGCGAAATATGAATGACTTCTAAAAGTAAATTTTTATAGCGTGTTGTTTTAGGTGTCTCCTCTAGGTTCTCTTGTCCCTGATTTATGGTTACTCTCCTTTGCCCTTTAGGTGTGTCCGTGGACAAGTTGGAGAGGCACTATACTGTACCAGGCTCCCTTTGATTGGGTCTTGGCAGATGGTAAGACATTTCAGGTAGAGGTTCCTTGTAGTGGTACAAGGAAAGAAAAATCAAGGGTCACAGTCCCTCTGTCCAAAGGAGATGTTTAATAGGCTCTCCTGGTAGGTTGACCTAGTCTCCTGGTAGGTTGTTGAGAGACTGGCTGGTCCCAGATGGCCTCATTCACTCATGGGAGCAGGGTTGGAGGGGGATGGCATCAGATTACCTGGAATGACCGAATCTCTACATGTGATCTTTTATCTCAAATGTCTTCCCATAATTCAAATATGGTCCAAAGAAGGCTGCAGCAGAAACTACAAGGTTTCTTGAGACCAAGATTCAGAAGTCCCACATCATTTCCACTACATTCTGTTGGTCAAAGCAAACTACCAGGGAGCCCAGATTCAGGGGGTGGGAAAATAGACTACATCTCGGACTGGAGGAGCTGCAACGATTAAAAAATCTACCATGTGACCTTGGGCAAGTTATATAACACTTTTAAGCCTTAATTTTTTTTAATCTATAAAATGAGTATAATATTAATACCTACCTCCTGAGGTGATAGTAAGGATGAAATATGCTGTTATATGAAAAGTATAGCCAATAATAAAAGGCTCAGTATTTGTCGTGTATTACTGTTCTCCTTGTATTTCTGCCTAATGAAAGCCTAGCCATCCTTAAATGTGACCTACCTTCCTAAAGCCTTTTGTAACTTTCTTGTCTCTTGGAAAACATACTGTCTTAGTGTCTCATTTGATGGTTAGTATATTGCCTTATGTTCCTGTAATGTATGTACAAGACATAGCTCATCTGCTGAAGTTTGTAAGCCTCTGGAGGGTGCAGGCCAGTATTCATATAATTTTTTTGTAGGAGTCCCAGTGCATAGCTCGCAATGATGTTTAGTGAATGAATCCCATGTTATTCCAGAGAAGACACAGTATTTCTTTTCTGTTGCTGTAACTTAGTCTAGTAAATACATTTAATCAGAGTATAGAAATTAAAATGTGAAAGGAAAAATTAAACTCTTCAGATAGAGGGTCTCATTGTTTACTATTTAATTAAATTAGGTGTATTCACATGGAGAAGATTTTAATCCCCAAGGAGGGGGGGGGAGCTCAATTTAGCTGTTCTAAAGAATAAATGAAAGTTTAAATTGGAGAGAATTAGAAAAAGATATTTAAAATAAATAAACTAGCATTTTATTTTAATGGTCATTTCACTTATTTTCTAATTCCAGGAATTAGAAATTCTAAACTTTAACTAGATCAAAGAATGTTGAAATCTTAGTAAAAAGCAGGGTCTGTTGGTTTTTATAAATGGAAGACATTGTATATAATAAAAAGGCTTTTGTTTTTCTAATTTGTAATCATTTCTTGCTGTGCAAAATAAATGTGAATGCTTCTGTAACACTTGAGGATTCCTATGTAGGAATCAGGTTCAACTTGCCTAATGCTAATAGCATGAAGTCGGGGTACAGTGTGGAAAGGTAAAAAAAAAAAAACAAAAACCTCGCATCTGCTGTTACATGTTGTTAACTCCCTCAGCAGACGTTAAATCATTTCAAGTACAATAATAGTGTGGGAGGTAAATTAACTAACCATTAACAATCTTATAAATACACAATTAACATGCCAACATTTATATGACACATTGATGGGGTAGCAGTAATTTTTGATTGGGAGTTTGCAGGCCTTTGAGAAGCCTCAGGCTGTTCCTTATTCAGACAAGTTTTCACAGATTGCAGGTGAGGGGGCTTGAAGTCTGTCTGGCAGAAGGAAATGAATGTATAGTGTTTTGAAGGTCCAGAAAGGAGAATTTCTCTTTAACTATTGGCTGGACTTGAGCATTTTAAGTCATATTATGATCTCAGGTCCTTATGGAGTGGAGGAGTATAAGGAAGAGCTCATTTGCTTCTGATGGGGTTATTTAAAGAGACAGAGAATATTTCACGTATGGACTTTGTAGCTGAAGTTGCATGAATTTCTAGGGATTTTCAAAAAGATACTTAGACCTAATTGGAAATATAAAGTAAACTTCCTCTGTGGTTTCAGGTTAACTAGTTGATGATATCTGGAATTTACTTCATGTGGAAAATTTTATGATTTTTAGTTTTGAACAGTCATAAGTGTGCTGCTTATTTCTTGGTCTTGTACAAGTCTTGTTGCATTAGTGAAGGGAAGGCTCTCTGCTGTACAACACATTTACTGTCTTACATCTTTCACAAGGACCCATAGGAGAAATTTCTCTTAGGCCCTGAAATTCACCAACGAGATTTTTAAAAATCATGTTTATTATAGCTATTGTAGTTCTTTGTTCCCCCTTGTTTTGAGAGGCTGTATAGTGGTTAAGATCCCAAGCTCTTGGATTTGACTGTTAGTTCTATTACTTATTCACTGTCTGGCTTTGGGCAGGTTTCTTAACCTTTCTGTGCCTCAGTTTTTTCATCTGTAAAATGGGGATAAAAGTGGTAATTATCTTATAGGCTTATTTTGAGAATTACATGAATTAATCGCTGTAAAAAGAAAAAAGACAAGTCTAGCTTTTATAATAAGGTAAGGTTAGCTATTATAATTGTGTTTTGGTTCTGGGATTCTGCAGTCTACCTGTAGCAAATGTATACGATCTTATAGCAGGCACTGACTTTCGGATTTATCCTGAGTTACTTCCCCTTTGTCACTTTTTTCATCTACTTTTTTTTTTACTATGTTCATACCTTATGTTTTTCTATAATACATTACAATATATAAATAAAGTTTGGAGGGTGTATGTGCATAAAGTTAGTATTAAAAATAAAAGTTGTTCTAAGATTTGATACCCACTAAAACCTACTAAAAATTTATTCCCTTGTTAGGGTATGCTCCAAGTTACCACAGGCAGGTTAATGATCATTAATGAACACAAATCAAATGGTTATGTAAAGTGATACTAGCTTCCAAATTGCACCTGGAACCACACTTTTCATATAGTAGGAACTTTATAATTATTTGTTGAATGAATGAATGAAATATAAAAAGAGATCACGCAATATATTAAAAGTGGCCATGTCCTTTTGGGACATGTCTTACTATCCTCCCACTCCACATAAATGTCCCTTTTGCTTGAATTTTTAGTAAAAACAAAGCTTTATGCCTTGAGGGACATAGAGTTAAAAAGAGGGAGAATCTGCAAAGTAGGACATCTTAGGGGAATAGTTCTCCTTTGAACCTGAAATTATTATTTATCTGATAGCCTAAAGGCATATAAAAGGACCTGACTATCTCAGAGAATCAAAGAATTGGTGACATTCAGGAAAGGCATTCAAGACCTGAAGAAACACTATTTGTAAAAGTGTAGAGCAGCATTTCAAAACCATGTGTGAAACTCTGTTATATGCTGATTTGTTTTAGTGTTCCTAGAGGAAAATAAATTTGGAATTTGGGATATATTGTGTTACTGGATTCCTCACTCTTGGAGATTCACAATATACATTAGTAGTTTAAGAACTTTGAGAAGTGCTATAATTAAACAGCATTAAGAAAGTCTATTTAATTTTGTTTAATGTGGCATTTCCCAGGCATTTTAAAAAGATTTAAATTTTTAAAATTGTGGTAAAATATGTATAACATAAAATTTACCATTTTAACCATTTTTAAGGGTTCAGCTCAGTGGTGTTAAGCACATTCACATTGGTGTGGCATCAACATCATCCATTTCCAGAACTGCTCCATCTCCCCAAACTGAAACATACCTATTAACCACTTCCCATTCTTCCCTCCCTCCAGCCCCTGGCAACTGCTATTCTTCTTTCTATCTCTGTGAATCTGACTACTCTAGGTACCCCATACAAGTGGAGTCACACAGTATTTGTCTTTTTGTGACTAGCTTATTTCATTTAGCATAACGTCCTCAGGGTTTATCCATGTTGTAGCATGTCTCAGAATTTCCTTCCTTTTTAAGGCTGAATAACTTTCCATTGTTTGTATATACCATATTTTGTTTACCCATTCTCTACCATGTATTTTTAATGACTGTGTAGTATTCCACTGTATGTGTGTGTCATGGCATAGGCATTATTGATGGGTGTTTAGGTTATTTCAGATTTTCAGTTACACAATCCTGAGATAAATATTTTTGCATAATTATTTCCTAAGAGCAATTCCTAGAAGTGGGGTTGGACAAAGGGTATTCAGTCTTTTACACTTTTATAGATGGTACCAAATTACCCTCTAAAAAGTCCCAATTTTCATTCCCTCTCTTAGTGCGTGAGAGTGCCCATGTCTCTGAATCCCTGCCAACAGTAGGTTTTAAAAATCTTTGATCTTTGCACAACTGGTCAGAGAAAATAAGTTGTTTTTGCCTGTATTTGGAATATCTTTGTCTTAGAAAGCAAATCTACCTTCATAAGATAATTGGCTACTCTTAAAGTGATTTAAAACATATTCTGTTGGTTCTGAAAAGCATTGGAATAAGTTGATAGTGTCCCAAGGTGACAATTTTGAAGGGCACATTGTATAGAAATTCTTGTATCTGTATTAATTTTTTTAAAAGCAATTCTTTCTTTATAGTCACTCTTAACACATGACATGTTTGTATGACTTATCTCTAAAACAAAATTGTATAGGTCTTGGAAGTCAGACAGCAAAATTTATTGAATTCCTTTCCTGCTATGTGTAATATTCTTTGTTGCCAGAAAGGGTATGGTGTTATGGCCCCTGTCCTTGTGGAACTTAGGGTCTGAATCCTCAAGTACATGTCATAAGAGGTGGAAAGCATGTTTCCCAGGGCAGTCCAGTGGGAATTCCCTCTCAGAACTGGTACTGAATAAATATTTGAGTGATTCATTCCGATTCCTAATTGTATGAAGTCATAGTGTACTAATAGAGGAGATATCTGCTCATGTTGGGGTGTTTGGGGGGCCTCTGTTCTGTAAGGATAGTTAGGGAGTTGGTATGTGCTTTCAGCAGTGTTTGCCCATAAGTCTTTTCTTCATAAGAGGTGATGGAGCAGATACATTTTCCTGAAAAAGATTCTGTTGAAGATACTCCAGCACCTTCCAGCTTTGCCCTTCGCCTTTTTGGTGCCAGAACACCCATTAAATGTGTGGTTTCTTACTGAAGCCCTTGTTTTTGCAGGGGTGACTAATCAGTGTGAAGTTGAAAGCACCTGCCCCTGTGCTGGCGCCTAGTTGCCTTATTTTCAAGGAGAAGATGCTTATCGTGATTGGTACCAGGTTGTTTGTAGCTCTGTTGATCTGTGATTCTGTGGTTCTGTTACAAAGCAAGTACTCTCATAATTATTTCTATGGTTGTATACATCTCTGTGGTTATGTAAGAAGTTCTTATTTTTACAGGTGAAACTGAAATGCTTCCTTTATTGCTCTAGTTTTTTTCTGATTAGTACACTTAAAATGGTGGGCTGACATTAATTTTTCTGAGACTAAGTGTCTCAGAAATTTGACACTTAGAAGAATCCCATGATATTAGGAGATCTAGGAGGTCTGTATTAGGGTATAAACTTTTTGACTCAGGCACACTTTACTCACCTTTGCATTTCCCGTTAGCTCCAGTATAAAATAAGTACTTAGTGAATATTTTAAGGGGAAAAAATGAAGATTAATGTAGTTCATTTGATTTGAGATGCTCCTCAGTTAAACTTCCTCTTAATCTCGGTATCTTTAAGATCCACCAGGGGATGTCAATAGAATGATTTGTTGCCAGGCAAAAAATTTTAAAACCTGTTAGCTATAATGATTTATTAACTAGATTTCCCACTGTGTTCCATTTCTGGGAGAAACAAATGGCAAGAAAACCTAGTGTTCTAGGTCTTTCTAAAAATAAATATCTTCGAGGACTGTTACTAGGAACATGTTCAGTCCAACTTTCACATTCCTTGCACTTAGTAACAGTTTTAGAGGTGACCCAGATGACCTGCGGAGTTCTCTGTTACAAAGGAAGCATACACTGATTTTTACATGCTGTGAACTTACGAAAGAAGGATAAATTATTGATATATTGTAGGATTACTTTAAACAAGAATTGAGAACTGAAATTGGTAGTGATATTTTTTACCACTGTTGTTATTATTAATAGCAGCTAATTTTTAATTATATACCAGGGACTCTTTTGAGCATTTTACCTGTATTACCTTCTATATATCCTTTCATCCCTGCAACCCCTGTTTTATAAATGAAGAAAGAAAACAGGCTTAGTGAGGTTAAGGTTATTTTGATGAAGATGACGTAGCTAGTAAATGATAGGGCCAGGATTTGAACCCGATTCTGCTTAAAGAACCTTTGTTCTTTGTTGAGTACTCCTTTTTTGAGTATTCCCATTTAACTGAGGTGGTACCGTTTTGTTCCCAGAATAAGCATCATTACAGCTTAACAAGACTCAGGAAGCAGTTCTTATAATTAGGTTTCTAAAATAAGAAATTAGTCTGGCAGCAGACAAGTTTGATTAATAAGTTTTATTTTAAAGCACAACACTATCTTAAATCAGAGGAAAGGAAAATATATTTATTGAACAAAATTACTTTGGTGGTGTGTACAAATATGTGGTATTTTTGTGCAATTCCTGGTAACTCTGAAAGCATTGTCTGTGCCCTTTTAGACACTTAACAACCGTATGACAGGAGGGGGAAATATAAAGTGAAGAAATACAGTTTCATACTCTAGTACATCATTTGAGGGAAATACAACTTGTTCCCCCATGACCTTATCAGGTAATGAGAAGACTGCATGGGAATGAAGGGAGAAAGAAAGGAAAATTTATTGTTTTAACAGTAGTTATATGCTTTGAGTGGCCTGACTACGAAGATACTGTTATTTGCTTTGCAAAAGAGCAAGCCATCCTCTGTCCCATGGAGATCTCATTGACTGGAGGGGTAGCCCCTAGTGTTTATCAAGATTTCCTTTCAGCTTAGGCTTAATCCTTTTAAGTTCCTAGATACAGGGATAAATGTTGATTTTCAAGGTAGCATTTTGCCACATTGAACTTGCTTAAAAAATGATTCAGTCATTTTCTGCCTTATTCTTAAATATTGCTGTGTACATCATGTTTCTAGGTAGGTGAGCCCGTGAAACAATATGAAGAGGAGAAAATAGCCTTTTAAGGAAATTGGCCCACAGAAAGGATGGCCTTCTTGGACAATCCAACTATCATTCTAGCTCATATTCGTCAGTCACATGTGACCAGTGATGACACAGGAATGTGTGAGATGGTTCTCATTGATCATGATGTTGACCTAGAGAAGATTCATCCTTCAATGCCTGGAGACAGTGGGTCAGAAATTCAGGGAAGCAATGGTGAGACTCAGGGCTATGTATATGCCCAGTCAGTCGATATTACCTCAAGTTGGGACTTTGGTATTAGAAGACGCTCAAATACAGGTAAACGTTGCCTTTTAGTCATGTCTTCTGAGCTTTAAATCAGTAAACAATCTTATAGAATAATGCATAATGTTGGAATAGGTTTAATGGGGAAAAAAAGTTACTGTGTATTAACAGGAACATGCATGTATTATACTCATAGTGAGGAGAGAGTCTCTGGAATGATGCTATTAGCAGGAAGTAGACAGAAGAGGAATAAGGAAGTAGAAGAAGAATAGGTGAAGAAGTTGGTTATGAGAATGTTGGATGTTCTGTTTCTAAAAAGTCACCATGTAGAGAGGGCAGTGGACTGTGTGACTGTCTTCACAGGGCAGCATTATTCCCAGTAGGGAGACTACCCAGAGGCAGATTTCAGGTTGACATGATAAAGAACCCTTAATAGAGAGAGCTGACCAGCCAAGGAGTGCTGCTGCCCAAGACAGTTCTTGCCCCTGGAGGAACTGTAGGGGAAAAGGGGACTGGAGGGAGGCAGCTGAATATTTGTTAGGGCTGCTTTTGGTAGGAATTCCTCATCGGGTGTGAGATTAGAAAAGGTGCCCCTGTTTTTGCTACATTACCTTTATTTTCTCTAGTTGATCTCTACCCTTTGATTTTCATAGATTGAAAATGCTCAACCTTGGCATATTTATATTTGGTTGTTAGCTTTTAAAAGCTTATCATTGCCCCTTTTCCAGCTTGCATTTTTTGGGAGCCTTTCAAGGGGTATGTGGTGAACCAAGTCCTTTACTTAGATAAATTATTTAGACTATATAATGTAGTTGTTCTAATATGACAAAATAGTATTTTTTTTTAGTTAATTAGAAAATAGAATCTCCTAATCAGTAGCAGTAACCTGCTAACTCCCAGGAAAAGTAATGGCAGGATATATAGTAGAACGTTGAAAATATTCACATGTTTATTTTCATGGTACAAGTGTATAATGTATGTAAAGGAGTACTGCAGGTAGAGTGGGATGCAATTCACAGTGAAAAGCATGTTAAGGTTTTGGTTCAGAATTCAGTATTCAGTGACATCTACAAAGAATAATTTGCTCTTGTGATGAAAATAATTAATAGTATTTCCCAGTATCTAACGGAACTTTTATCAAAATAGGACTTGAGTGAAGGTTTGAATATAATTTAGAACCATTGATTCTCAGTTCTCTAGTTGAAACTGACTTCCTTGCAAGTTATTGAGATGGTATCTTTTATGACAGTTTGAATGGATTTCAGTAGGAGAATGCTGCTAAATTGAGAGCTTTATGATTATATTACTTTGGCTGTACCCTTCACATTTATTAATTGCAATTGAATGTATTTTTCTTCAGTGGAATTTGGTTTAGATATAGTGACACTGTCAGAATGCCTTTGCCAGTATAGTTTAATTTTCTGGCAAGATTAGTCTCTGTTTCCCTGCCATAAAGTTATGGCAGGAATATTTGATTTCGTACCTTGAAAGTGGTTGAAAGAAAATTTTATTTATTTAATTTATTTTTTTATTAGCGTTGTGCCAGGATAGAGAGTTGAAGATTAACAAGAGGAAGTTAATTTGAAGAGGTGGCATCAATTGTGACTTTCTTTTCCATTTTAGTTTTGGTGTGCAGCGTTAATGTATGCTGGACAGTGTTTCTTTAAAAGATCAGTTCACTGACTTTTGAAGACTGATCAGCCAGTGGTAATATACTCACAAATGCACAATTTTAGGTGATGCTTTTGTTATTGTTGTTGGAATTTCTTAAGCTAGCACTTAGATGCTAATAATTAATTAAGATTGTGGGGTATCCTAGTGACCAAGGAATTTACTTTTTAATCCTTTCAGCATATCCTAAAATTTTGTATAAGAAAAATTGTTCTTCTTAAGATTTGACTAATGTTACAAAGATACAAATCATTTATTTTACTACCTATAAACTGTTTCAGCCCACTGAAGAAAAGCTATGCTAATTTATATAGCTTTGACATTTTATAATTTTCATGATTTTTAGATAAAGGATTTTATATTTAAAACTTTAATAGTCTAGTCTGAGTTCATTTATCTTTAATTTTTGAAATGGGTAGAGTAATTCATAACAGTAATTTTATTCCTGTAATGTAATATTCACTTCAGTTCATTTGTGCATTAAAATTCCTTTAAGACCGTTATTAATGATTTATATAATGAAATGTCATATTAATCACAGAAGTTTTCACATTTTATTATTCTCTTCCATGTTAATACTATCTTTATGATCTCTATTAATGTTTTATATCCTCTAATTTCAATTATAAATCAAGAATATTTTCATGTTTTTGTTGGTATTTGCTTTTCAGGGGTGCCACCTTTAAAATTTTATGACTTTTTCCCTACATATGCAATATAAAACATCTTTATTCATATAAAGGTAGTTAATTATGTCTTTGTTTATAGTAAACTTTCATTGACAAACTTATAGTTATAATATTTCTTTTCAAGCTCAAAGATTAGAACGACTCCGAAAAGAAAGACAAAACCAGATCAAATGCAAAAATATTCAGTGGAAAGAAAGAAATTCTAAGCAATCAGGTAAATGGAAATAATTTTAATTGTTAATTTGAGATTTGTATATTTGGTTTATATTATATAAAAGGTTTTATTTTTAATTCATCCTTTTAAATCCTCTAGGCAAACACCTCTTGTGTTTTGAGCTTCAAAATCTTTTCACTTGGGTTTCTTGGCCTTCTGAAGCTATGTGTTCTTTAGGTCTTGTCTTTTTGGTCACTCTTTGTTCTGGGTCACAGGAATTGATGTGTGCAAAGCACATCATTTTGTAGAAATTGTTGTGCCAATACCTTGTTCTTAGAGCCGAGGTATACCTATGATTTGGATGGGCTTCTGGGTTATAGATTCCTCCTGGCAGTTCTAACCTAGACTTTCCCTTGCCTCATTAACAGCCCCAATAACAATCTTTTTTGCATATATACTAATTTTTTTCCTTTAGGTTACAAACCATTATGTTGCTGGTATTAGCATTTGCAGTGTGTTTTCACATGTTATGTTTATTTAAAAAGCTGGCCATCTTACATATTTTCAGAGCTTCAATCTCAGCAAGAAGAGAAGACTTTTTAAAAAAATTTCAAAATAGATTTCTATTAATATACTTTCTAATGTTTTATCTTGTTTCCTAGACTTTCTCTTTTTTTCTTCCTTTCAAAGAAATGTCTGCAGTCTGTATTTTATATCTTCCCAGCACCTCCCACTACCACACTGGCATATAATACATGTCCAATCAATTTTTCTTGACTGATTCTATTGCTACATAATATAAAACAAGCAATATTAATGATAATCGTATTAACAGCAGCACCTACCTAGTGCTGTGGTAGGTACTTTACGTGCATTATCTCCAATGCCAGTGGTCTTATAAGGTGTAGATATCACTGCTGTCGTTAACAGATGAAACAGATGCTCAGAGAGACTTAGCTTGCCGAAGTTACAAGGCTGGGAAGTGGTAGTGCAGTAGAGCCATGTTTTTTATCTAGCACTCTCTGCATCTAAAGGCCAATCTCTTTCTGTTAAACCACATCATATAAAGTGGTTATTGCTTTCTCCTACTATGATTGTAAACCCAGGAGTGTTCAATGGGTATGGTTCTCTTAACGATTGCTTCTAAATGACGAGTATGTAGAACCAGAACTCTCATCCACTTCTTTCTCTTTCTTATATCTCACTTCTGTGACTTCCTGTAGTTCTCCCTGAATGTCTTTAGTTTTGCTCTTGATACTTTAAAAATCTATCTAGGCTGTCCTTTTCTGTAGATCTAGTTAATACTTTTCTCTGTTGTATTTAGCACAAACTGAAAAACCTTTATATCATTTTTCTTGTACACTTGCTTCAAAATTTTTGTTTATCTTAATGTTTTTCCTATTTCTCTCTTCTTAGTGAATTCAGAGCCAATTTAATAAGCTTGTCTGTCTGGCTACCCTTTGTTTTGCCTTCTTCACTTCTATACCTTAAAAAAATTATAAAAATAAATTATAAAAAATAAATTAAAATATAAAAAATAAATTAACAAACAGAGCTACAGAGCACTTCAAATATACCTGCATTAACCCCTTTCACAATTCCTCAACCTAAAGTTTGATGCGTCTAATAATCTAGGAGTTGGAGGTACTTCTAATAAAATTTGATACATTCCCCACTTGCTCCTTAAAGTCTAATCCACTTTAACTTTTGTTCAGTGTTTCACAGAATATGCTGGAGAAATAAATAATCCCCTTTTTGCTTTCATTTTAACCACACTATCCATTCTGTGTGTATACTTCTCTCCCTCAGTTTCTGTCCCTCTTACTTCTTTCACATAGATTTCAGTAATTGACCCAAAATATTGAAATAAGCGATCTTATTTCTGGGAAAGCTACTTAATGTGCCTGCCTATGTTTTGAAATGTTGACCTTGATTCTGGCCAGACCAGCAACCTGTCTGGTGGCCACTCCTGATTGTTAGAGTGAACCTCACCAATGTACAGAGGAATATCTTTGAATTTTCTCTTAAGCTGGGTTCCATTGTTATCACAGACTGGCACTCGGGGTATCCTGACTGTTAGAAAAGTGGAGTCAGCAGTCAGCTGCACATCTGCTTGGCAAATGGAGCAACCATTCTATTTTCATACATCTCTCAAATGTATACTCTCTTTTGGCAAGAGATGCCATGACCAAATCATTTTAATCTTAATTGGGAATTTTGGTTAGGTAACCATTTAGTCATCCTCCATTCTTTTTCTGCTAATTACATTTTGTTAAAAACTCTTTCACCTGTTTTTCTTATCTTTGTTTTATTTAATTTCCCACTAGAAGAATCATCATTATGAATATGATGACCTCTTCTAGAATGTTCTTTTCCACAATTGTTCTATCTACATCCAGTCCATCCTTTAAGACACTGCATAAATGCAGCCTTTTCATAGAGGAGTTGGAAGGGATCTGAGAAGCCATCTGGCCCATACCCCTAAGTTCTTTATGAACTTACTGATCCATATGCTATGAGACCACATGATAAATATAATACCTTAGAGTAAGATCCTTTAGTATTTCCATAACTAAAACTGCACGGATAAATATGAAGATGATGTCATTGGAAGACAGCTTTGTCAGGAATAATGTCAAATCAAGGATGTGGCATTTTTAATTTTATTGTTTTAAAATATGCTTGTATATTCTTTACAAAATTAGTTATTACTCTTATTAATTGAGTCATTTAAAAAGTAGTTCTTCCATAACTTCTGTGTGCATAGTAATTCTATGCTAGGTGCTTCAGGGAATATGTGATTCCTGTCCTCAAGAAGTTTGAAGTCTAATTAGAAGACAAGCCTATTTACACATTAAGTTAAATAATAACTTAAAACAATAATGTAGTTTATATCAATTATGATTATTCATGAAGTTTTCTTTATATAACCTCTATTACTGGTTTCTTAAAACAACAGTTCCCAGATACAGTGGCTATATAAAAGTCAGAAATGCATCTAAAAGTGCACGTCACAATGACATTCTGTAAACATTTCTAGGCCTGACTGTGGAATTCAGTAGTTAGAGGTTGAGGTCCACAAATCTATTTTTTGGAAGCTCCCTGGGAAATTCTGATGAATAACCACCTCTGAGGACCACTGGATTATAATATGCCAGCCACTAAGTTTGTTTTATCTTCATGCAAGTCAAACAAATTAGCTGTTAATATTTCTATATTATAGGTGAGAAAACTGGAGTCCGGAGGTGCTAAGTAACTTTCCCAAGTTACTTACTTGCCAGTAGTAAGTGACAAAGTCAGAATTCTTCTCCTGGCCAGTCTGACCCTAAGGACTGTAGTCTTCCTGCTCTGCTCCATTCTCTCCCACACTGTGGGCAGAAAGAGCTGCTTTTGGAGCTTTGGGTATTGGGGAGTCTTCGCTGTTCCCTTGTACCTTTCCTTCTCTGTGTGTCAGCTATGCCAAGGTTCAGGAAAGTTGCTAAAGTTTGTATATTAAAATTTTTTTTTTCAGTTGCAAGTAATAAAAAGCAAGTGAGAAAGTTGAAGAGTGTCTTGAAATTGAGCAACTCGAGGCACAGTTGTGCCTTATGAATGGCTTGGAACTGGGAGGAGGGGCTCTCATGACCTCCCCCAGTCTTATCTCTGCTTCTTTGTGCCCATCTGTTCTCTCCTTCCTCCTGTTCTGCTCCCTGTCCCCACAACTACTTTCTCTACTTCTCTGATCCAGAGTTATTCATTCAACAAGTATTTATTAAGCTCCTACAGTAGGCAAGGGCAGTTATGCACTATTATAGGCCTAGGAGGTACAGCAGTAAGCAAGACAGAGTCCCTCCCATCATGGAGCTTGTCTGGGAGACAACAAACATAGTATGCCAGAATGGGGTAAGTGGTAGAGAGAAGCATATCCCCCAGCTAAGAGGGACCAGGAATGTTAGGCAGGGGATTTTGCTGTTGTACGCACGTATGGTGATCAGGGAAGATCTCATTAGGAAGGTGAAGGAGTGAGCCAAGCAGATTCTGGGAGATGAGTGTCCTAAGATGAGGGAACAGCAAGTGCATAGGTTCTGTAGCAGACGTGTGCCCAGTGGATTCAAGGAATAGCAAGGAAGGATGCCTGTTGGTTGAAGAAGAGTGAGTGAGAGAAGGAGTGGGGCCAGAGAAGTAAGCAGTGGGAGATGTAATCATGGATGATCTTTGTTAGGAATTTAATTTTTACTCTGGGTAAGCTGATTTAATCAGAGTACTGATGTGATATGTGACTTACGTTTTTTCCCTCAGCTTAATTTCCTTTAAAACAGCTGTTTATTATAGAAAATTTCAAACAAATACAAAAGTAGAGAGAATGGTGTCATGAACCCCCACATACCTGTCACCCAGCTTCAGCAGGTATCAACATGTGTCTGGGCTTGTGTCATTTATACATTCACCTGCCCTCTGCTCCCAGATTATTTTAAAGCAAATCCCAGGTATTATATAATTGCATGCCTAAATACTTACATTTTTTTTTAACATGTTAGAAAACTGCAGTACTGCTATTCTCCAAAAAATTAGCAGGAATTCTTTAATATTATTAATATTAATATGATCCCCATTTCATTTGTTCATGTCTAGATCTAAGGTCCACACATTCTTTTGTGTAACATGTCTCATTTCCTTTTTAATCTATTGATTCTCCTTCACTTTTTCATTCTTGTAATTTATTTGTTGAAAAAACTGGGTCATTTGTCGTGTAGAATTTCCTACATTCTGGATTTTGCTAATTGTATCCCCATAGTCTCATTTATTGTGTTCCTCTGTCCTTTTTATTTCCTATAAACTGGTGGTTGGATCTAGAAAATTGCTCAGATTGAAGTTGACTTTTGGTAAGAATACTTTGTACATTCTGATCTGTATTTCCTATTGCATCTTTTCAGGAAACATGAAGTGTCTTCTTGTGTTTTGTGATAAGATTAATGGAATCAAATGTTATCCATCCATTATTAAATTACTCCTGTTAGCTTTTCATCTGATGGTTTTAGTGGCCATTGATGAGCATTACCTAGATTCATGATCTCATTACAATTTGCAAAACAGTGATTTTTGATTTTATCAGTCTTTCTTCATTTATTAACTTGTTTTATATAAAGAAGAATTTTCCCTAATCTACTATTTGGCTATCCTCAGATACAGTCCCTACAAGAAAGGCAGGATAAATCCTTGATTCTTTATCTTCAGAATGAAGATTTTTTTCCCTAGCATCCTGTGTAGATGACCAGTGAGGATTTTTCCCCATTGTATCATTATGAACTCATGGGTTTTTAAGCAAAATTTATATTTTTCAATTCATTTCAGTTACTCTTTTTTGATGCTAAAATTGTCCCTTTGTGTTGTGAGTCCTGTCACACTTGCTTCTAAGTTCTTTTGACACAATTCCAGTAATCTTTCATAGCTTCCTTGCTTTCTTGTTTGATGAGATGTTTTGGGCTCATCTTATACATTTTCTCCCCCAAATCTGGAATCAGCCATTTCTCTAAGGAGTCTTGATTCTTTTTAGTGGTAAATGGCATTGAGACCATAACTGAGCCCTAGGGGTGCTCACTGGATTGATTTTTTTTTTCCCTTGTAGGCCTTTTCAGTGAGTAGAGCTTTAAAAAAAAAAATGGAATTGTTAAGAGGAAACACATTGTGAGTTAATGCAGATAATTCCAATTCAAATTTAGGAATACAGAATGTTTACTTAACTTTTTGATTTTATGTTTACATATCTTTTCTCATGCCGAGAATCTTGGTTCCAGAATAAAAATACCAAATCCATTACTAACAGTATGATTAGTGAAAACAGTTAAAGATCTTTTTTTTTTTAATTTTTTTGATATGTTCCATTAGGGACTATACAAATTGCTTTGTGATAAAGTTACTTTAAATAATTCCTCTCTTTGTGCTTAAACTGCCAACTTAATATTACACACTTAGGTTCATTTATCTCATTTTGCTTTTATTTTTAGCATAATTATACAAAACATTTACATGGTTCTAAAGTTGGATGCATAAAGCAAGATATAATCAGAGAAATCTAGCTTTAGCCCTTCTATTAGATAGTCATTTTAAAAAAGGTTTTGGATTTTCTGTCCACTTATAACTATATATAAGCATATTTACATTCATATCCCCCTCTTTTAAAATTAAAGATAGCATACTACACCCTATTTTATGCAACACTTAGCAACATATCCTGAGAATTACTCTGGAGCAATATATAGGTAGGTTTCATGGTGTGGATATGCCATAATTTAGCCAACCAGTCCCTTGTTGAGGGACATTTGATAGTTTTCAGGCCTTTGCTGTTGCAAGTGGCATGGCAGTGAATAGTCTTATGGTCTGTTTTGGTTTTTTTGCCAGTGTCTCTAAGATCAGAATCCTGAAAGTGGTATTATTGTTGGGTCAGGGGGGTAAATATATGGTTTTCTTCGGTATTGCCAAATTCCCCTCCATTGAGGTTTTGATATTTTGCATTCCCTCTGGTAATGTGTAGTGTGTCTATTTCCTCATAGCCTCAAACTTAGATTTTTGCCAATCTGATAGATGGGTAATGGTATCATAGTGTAGTTTTAATTTGCATGTCTTATTGTGAATGTGGTTGAGCATCTTTCCATCTGTTTAAGAGCAATTTGAATTTCTTTTTCTGTGGCTATTACAGATTTTTTTCTCCATTTGTTGGTCAGTGTTTTCTCTACTTTTAGAATCTTTATATATTAGGAAGTTTCTGTTTTTATGTGATCACATTTATCAATTTTCTTCTTATTCTGAAGTTTATAGCTTGTATTTTAAAAGACTCATTGGCTGCTCTGTTGGGAAGAGATAGTGGTCTGGGTTGGGGTGAGGGAGGCAAGGGCAGAAACAAGACCAGCTTGAAATTTGTGGTAATAATCAAGCTTTGGTAGCTGTGAACGTGGTTCTGGATATCTTCTAAAGTTTCTGTTGATAGATAGGATGTGAGAGAAACAGAAAAGTGGGATGACACCCAAGTTTTTTGCCTAACAGAATTGAGTTGCCGTTAACTGAGAAGATGATTGTGGAAGGAGCAGGTTTCCGGGAAGATCAAGAGTTCAGTTATAGGCATGTAAAGTTTGAGATACTTACTGGACATCCAGGTGGAGGTGTGAAATAGAAAGTTGAATATGTGAGTCTATAATTTTAGGGCGTGTTTAGATCTAAGAATAATCATTTGGAAGTTATCATCATGTAGAGGATATTTATTTAGGTTTCCCCCTTTTATTTATTTATTTTTTAAATTGAAGTATGCTTTACATGTATTGAAACGTATGGATATTAAATGTACAGTTTGATGACTTTTGGCAAACATATACACCTGTGTAACCAGCGTCCGAATCAAGTACAGAGCATTTCTATACCCCAGAAAGTTCTCTCATGCCCCTTTCTGGTTAGTCTACTCCCGAGAGGCAATCATTGTTCTGATTTTTATCACCGCAGTTTATTTTTGCCTCTTGTAGAATGGTGTTTAAAATCGTAAGACTGGATAGGATCACTGAGGCTGTGAATGCAGATAGAGAAAAGCAGTCTGCCTTGGGAAATGCCAAAGATTTGGGGGGGAAAGGAGGAATCAGCAAGTCGACTGAGAAGAAGAGTAGCCTGAAAAATAGGATGAGAATCAGATAGAGAAGAGACCTGATCACTAAGCGAAAAAATTTATTTCAAACAGGAAGGAGTGAAATGTCAGTTGCTGTAGAATGAGGATTAAAAATTGATCAATAGATTTGTTTAGCAACAGGAGCATCATTGGTGACTTCAGTGAAAGCTGCTTTGGTGAAGTGGTGAAGCCTGAATGCCTGAGTGGAGTGGGTTTGAGTGAACAAGAAGAGAGAGATTGGACAGTAAGAATATAGACAACCATTCTGAGGAGTAGAAAAGTAGGGTAGTAACTGAAAGGGAGTATGGGAGTACAGAAGGATTTTTTTTTTTTTAATAAGCAGTACTTCAGTATCTGCATGCTAACGTGACTGACCCAGTAAGGGGAAAATGGAAGCGAGATGAGAGAGAATTGCTTGATTGATGCCCTTGAGTTGGCAAGAGTGGATGAGATCTAGTGCACAAAGGAGGGATTGGTCTGACAGGGGCATAGGCAGTTTGTCCAGGTTGTTACAGGAGGGAAGGCAGGTAGACGTGCAGGTGAGAGCATGCAAAAGTCCTCTTTTGGTCGTTTCTATTTCTCCTGGATGTAGGAAGCAAAGGAGGAAGAGGGAAAATGTTATAGATTGAGGAGAGAGGTCTGAGTGTGAATTAGTCTGAGAATGGAAGAGTTAGTACATCACCACTTCACACTTAACCCTACTGATAACCTGGTAACAGTAGAGTGACTTCAATAAGTTACTTATGTTTGCTACACCTCACTTTCTTCATGGAGCTATTAGTACCCTATCTCTTAGGATCCTTGTAAGGACAAGCTGAGAAGACACCTCGCATTGTTCGTGGCTCCCAGTAGGTCTTTTGTTTTTGTTTTTTCTCCTAGTAGGTATTTAATAGAGGATCATTCCTTTCCAAAGTGTAGCAATAAAATTGCTGATAGACTACAGGTGGAGCAGTATTTCCAATACTTAAAATACCACTTTAATATAATAGTAATTTAAAACTGTTTCAAATATGCTTTAATCTGTTGATATTAATATGTAATTAACAGATATTAATCTGTTGATTACATGTACTTATATATTCATAATCTGGATTGGATAGTCAGGCGCCACATTTTAAAAAATAATTTGATCCTTTTTGCCCAGTTTGCCTCTTAAATCTATAGGGACTCATTTGATAAATTTGCCCCAGTAGTTTGTCGAAAATAATTTTGTTACCGTTTTTAAAAGTTCTAAGTGACTATTTCAGAGTTATGTTTGATCTCAGTGGAATGGGTTGGGCTTATTTATTGCACATTTTAAGATCTAAGATTGATTTATTTACAAATTTAAGTATAGAAATTTTCTAACATTCACAAAAATAAAACTTGTAATGAATCCCCAGGTACTTACCATCCAGCTGTCACCCTAAATGGCATTCACATTAATATAGAAAATTATATGATCTTTGAGAAGATATGGAACTAACTTGTCTTGGTTCACTAATGAATAAGAGCTAAAGATTCTGATTTAATAATAACTTAATCTGAATTCCTTCAATCATTATTTTATTCATTGATTCATGCAACAAAATTTATTGAAGGTCTACTTTGTTCATTAGTGCCTAATGGCTAAGAGCCTTAGCTGGGTGCAAATCTTGGCTCTGTGACTTACTGGCTGTGTGGCCTAAGGCTAATCAAAATATCCTAGCTTCCGTTTCCACATCAACAAAATTGAGCTGATGCTAGTATCTACCTCATAAGCTCGTTATGAGGCTCAGATGAGGTACACTGGCTTGCTCAATAAATGTCAGCTACTGTTACTCACCTCATCTTTGTCATCCAGTTTAAAATCACATATTAGAGCCAGGAAAGATCTTCTAGATTATCTAGTTTGACAAGCCCAGAGAGGTTTAGTGAATTGTCCAGTATCACACATCTGTTAGTGGCAAAGCCACGCCAAAGCTCAGGTCCCACAGCTGTAAATGTTCTTCTTACTGAATGGCTGTTCTTTTGGTTTACCTGACCTATGCCCTTTTCTTTAAACCCTAGTCCTTCTAAATTGACAGACCTGACCTACATGTTTTTCAGCTCTCTGCTTTTTCAATGCATGGACATATAAATGTATGTGAGGCTTTCTGCACATGTCAGACCTGAACATGTCCTTGGACATTCTTTTCTTAAGATTCCAAGGAAGACTTTTTAGGGAAGGTGAGCAGGCTGTCTCTCTGTGTTGAAATCACAAAGATGTTTTTATCATCCTCTTGTATCACAGCCCAGGAGTTAAAGTCACTGTTTGAAAAAAAGTCACTCAAAGAGAAACCTCCAAATTCTGGAAAGCAGTCAATATTATCTGTACGCCTGGAGCAGTGCCCTCTGCAGCTGAATAACCCCTTTAACGAGTATTCCAAATTTGATGGCAAGGTAAGTAAACCTGAAACTTTAATGGAATTGTTGTTGGTAGTATTATTTATTAGATTTAGGGTTTCAAAAGATACTCATTAAATATAGAATATCACTCACATTTCCTAAGACTGAGGATGTAAAGAGGTCTGGACTGGGGCTTAATGTTGTTTCCACAGTAATGTGTTTGGGAGGATTAAGACAAAAACAGCCCTGAGATGTGTGTGTGTATGCTCTTCTGTTTTATCTCTTAAGTGTACTTGAGGGTTCGGGTTAGTTGGGTTGTGATGAATCAAGGTCTAACTGTTGGGAAAGCCTTGAAAGTGGTTCTAGGAGACAGTTTGCATTGTCTTGTCTAAGTCTGTATTATAACTCCAGAAATTATGGAGGTTAGAGCTTCATTTCAAAATTCTAGGCTTTGCATGTCAGTATTTTTTTTATAGCAGATCTTGTTTGACACTTGCTATTCAGGATGACTTAATTTTTTCCTATTTGTTGTAACAATTTGCAGCTGTAAGATTGAAGTGTGTATTTCCCTTTTAGGAAAATGGCCACAAGTTTAGGTGGAGTATAGTTCTATGTGCAGCGGCCTCTTCCCTCATTCCCTGCCATTCTGTGTCTCTGTGCTGCCCTGAGCCAGGCTTCTTTCAGGAGACAGTAGCAGTTGATTTTTATATTTATTGCCATTATGTTTGTTATATGGCAGTGGTGTGAGGGTGCTGAGGGTGCTTATTGCCTGGAGGGGTTGTGTGCAATTTGTCTTATTTCAACACCATTGCAATTAATAAATATACAGTTCTTTACTTACGTTTGCATTTTTCATATTCAAGTTCTGGTTATGTGCTGGTTCTGTCGGTTGTCATCTGTGAGCAAGATGTTTTTTCTTTGAAACACTTACCTCTTACAGTTCAGCGTGTTTCCATATACGGCCATTGGCACATGAGGTTATTGATGTTAGCCAGGAAGGAGAACAAGACTAGAAGCAAAATGCATAAATAACATAAAGATCCTAATACACTAAGGAGTTTCCTCCAAAAAAATGCCTGAAATCACTTCTAGTAAATGAGAGATGTATCCACGTAAAGCTTCTCTTTAGCCTCCCTCTGCCACCTTCCCCTGTTTCTTCTTGTGGATTGTAGCAAAGAGAAGAAAGGTCCCCCTAGGGGACAGGAACGTTAGCCTCTGGAAACTGGTGAGTTAGACTGTAGGGGATTTTTTCTTGAATACTACAATTGATTCATTTAGATATGTGAGAAGTTATTACTGGGATTAGGTGACATGGCTGGAATTTATTTGCTTCTATTGCCTATCATCTCATTGTTTGAGAATGTAATTAATTGCTGGAGTAATTAAAATGATAATGCTTTGATGCCAACAAAATAGCACAGATCTTTTAAAATACTACATTCTAGGATTCTCATTATACCATTAGATTCTATTATAAGTACTTAGGTTAGGATTTGTTAGAAGGTTGTGAACTCTGCTTGTTATATATACCTAAATTCTGAAGTGCCAGGGAGAAATTAGAAAGATAAAGTAAAATGAGCCATTTCCTCAGTCACAAAGGAATTATTTTTGCTAGATGTGTGTTTACACTTACAGCTCTCGGTGCTTTTGTCATATCAAGCCTATTTGTAATCAGCAAAGGATGTGAGCATGGCCCAGTCATCACTGCACACTGATTAAGAAAGATTTATATATCGATAAGTCTATCTTGTGATGCAATGCCATTTTTTTATTATCCTACATATTACAATTGCTAAAACACAATTAAACCCTTGTTCTCATCTATTATTTAACATTGATGCGTTTGGCAGATATGTAATGAAAGTGGCTAATATTTGAAGGATATTGTACTGTACATATTAAATTAGTCTTTCTTTATCTTTGTGAAATGCATCAATATGATATTCAATGACATCTCAATGATTAATAGAGAATTATACTTGAGTCAAGCCTTTTTGTAACCTAGAAATTAAAATGACAATTCAAATAACACCTCAAAATGATCAAATTATCATTTTGTGATTGCATAATAATGGGATTGTAGTAGTTATAACAGCACCATGGCTGCCTCTGGAGTTAAGATCATGTCAACCCCTTGATAATAAAGCCTTTTCTGTGCGAGTCGACTTTAATAATTTCCAGATTGATTCTTCCCATAAATCATTTGACGCTCAGCACTAAATTTTTGTTACTGTTGTAACTTAAAATTATTTTATTTTTATTCAGCTCATATTTAAGAAGTGAAATGAGTGTCCGGTTTTAATGATTCACCATCAGTGTCCTGTTTTAATGATTCACCATCTTGTCATTGAACTCCCTGCTTTTTGCTTCAAATATAAGGGGTTTTGATGTATTTTGATAGTCCTTTTTTTTTTTTTTTTTGGTAGAGGTTTGTTAAAGCCACTAAAATAAGTACAGTTTTTTCCCTACAAATATTCACAATGCTTTTCTTGGGAATAACGCTTGCCTTATTTACATAATTAACTGAGTTGCTTAGGTCTCTTGGGCAAATGGTACATAATTGGGGAGAGAAGGGGACAGGGAAGAGTTTGGGGTCTAATTAAATATGCTAAAAAACTACTTAATTATGTATTTCCTCAAGAGACTAACTGCTGTGAAATCCTCTTTAAGATTAAACTAGCGTTGGATTTGAAAAACGGATTTTGGTTTTGGTATGGCTTTACAGTTACAGTGTAGTTAAGCAGTCATCTTTAACGGTTTGTGCAAACTGGATTGTTGCTGGTTTTAGTGATTCTAAGGGTAAGCATCTCTCAGCTCTTGTGTTGAATTAAAGTGAACACTTTCAGACAGTTTTTTGGTTCCTGTATCTGGTTAATAATTTAAGTTTTAAAATCTTGGTTGGTTAATAATTTCTTGAAGGCATACAATTGGAAAGGAAAGGCTGCACTTAGGCCCATGCTTTGTTGTAATTTTGATAGTTTTTTGATCAGGTTCATTACTATGGTTTTTTTTTTTTTTTTTTTGGCAAATTGGCAGTGCTATCTGTGATATGTTTTAGATTCATAGGTTATTAATAACTCTGTTTACTGATCATTTGAAAAAAGACCTAGGCAGATTACAAGTGGGTTTAGGAGATGCTTAGCCTGACAAGGCAAAACTAGGCTCAGCCATCCGCCTGCATACTTTTGTTAAAAACAGGACCCCTGAGAGGGAGGGTATATATATCTCTCAAGTGGTAGAGCGCATGCCTAGCTTGCACAAGGCTCTGGGTTCAGTCCCCAGTACCTTCTCTAAAAATAAATACATGAATAAGCCTAGTTACCTCCCCCCTCAAAAAAATAAATTAAAAAAAAAACAAAAAAAAAACAGGACCCCAGAATAGCTTCATTAACAGAACAAAACCTCTGTTTTACAGGTGAGACAATCAGAAAACTTCTGGTACCAGTCCTTCTGATCTCATTGTATGTGGGAAATGTTGAATGTGGCAAGGAGTTGCTTTGAGGCGATGAGGGAATGATAGGCAGTAAACATTTAGCACTGATTTAAGTGCCTTTGAATACATGAATTTCTGCCCTGTCTCACCACCTTTTTCAAATGAGATTTTGTTTTAAAAAATGTCTAGTCCTTTCTATTCCATACCTGTCTCTGACTTGAGAAGCTTTAGCTGGTATGTCATCATCACTATTTTGGTTAAACTGAGTTTGCAAATGTTATCATCATCAGTGGGCCCTCAGAAGTTCAGATACCCATTTCCTGTCAGTACAGTTATTAATAAAGAAATGGTACTGATTATCAGTTGCGTCACCTCAGTCAGGTTTTTAACCTCTCCGAACCTTAGTTTACCTGTGAAAAGAAATCAAGAATTTGTTCCTCACAAAGCTGATGAGACCATCCAGTAGGATAAAGCACCTAGCACAATGAGAGGCAGTGTAATTTAGTCTGTAGGCAAATCTATTTTGTAGTAAAATCTGAGTTTGAATCCTAATTCCACCGCTTATGGTGTGACTTCAGGCTAGTTACTTAACCTCATGAACTCTCGTCCTCATATGTGAAATGAGATGATGATAGTGTGTCTTTTGTCACGAGAATTAAGATGAGGCCTCATGAGCCCAACATTTAGCAGAGGAAGCAGCCAGCAGATATCCGACTTCTGCCTCTTTCTCTCTCGGGTGCAGGCCAGTGATGCTGACTCTCATATGTACGCCATCAGATTGTTGACCACATCGAGTGAGAGGAAATGTGCTCTTAAAAACCAGGAGTTAAGAATAGCATCGTTAAACAAGATGTGCAGCAGCCTGGATGAAGGTGGTATGCCTTTAGAAGTCCAGGGAGTCAGTCTAGTGGGATTTTGACCTTTAACTTTAAATGGGAAAATTAACACAAGTAATTACTTCCCTTTTTTTTTCTGGCATTGGTTATTTTTTAAACAACAGGTGAGAAGGTGGTTTGATATTAGAAACTGCTTGGCAGTTTACTTAAATGTTAGCTATCTTACTTATTTGACTTAGCTAAGTTATACTCTAAATTTAAGGAGAATATTCGCCTTGACAAGTGCTTAAAAAAGCAGAACCGGTTCTGGTTCATATAGACAACTGTGACTTTGGTTGTGTTAACTTATAAGAAGGTAACCATTTCTCTGTTATAAACTGTTTTAACAAGGAAGCTGCAGAGAGCATGGGGGAAGGGATAATTCATGAGTGCTAATTGCTTGGCTGTTAATTTTCATAAGTGTTGATAGAAGCAGTTCCTTAAATTAAACTTTGTTTAAAATGTATCAGGGGAAATATTCCACAATGTCGAGCCTGAAGTGAAAATTAATATGAATGCTGTGGCAATTAACACATACTGGTTAATAGCTTTTAGCAGCATTTTGGGATGATAGTCCTTAAATACATTTTTGCATGCTGCTCTTGTTTCAGCATTGTTCCAGTCTATGTCTAGATAATTATGAACAAATGTTTTCTACAATCATTGGCATTAAATAGCTCTCTTCAAAGAAACTCACTTAAAACTTTGCAGAAAAGCATTGAGCTACTGAGAAATGTTGGGAACTCAGAAAAGGTCAGCAAATGGAAATCGTGTAAAAGAAAATTGCCTTTATAGGAAAATGCTCCTCGTCTGAACTCGGAATATTTGCTCTTAATCACGGGAATGGTCCCCTCAAATATGTTAAGCTATTTTAGCTTCAGGATCTCTTTCCAAAAAATTATCACCTGGACTTCTTAGTGCTAGTTATGTTTCTAGATACCAGCTTTTGCTTATTGCTGCCTGAGCTGAGGAGTGGCTTTGAGCCTAAGTGCTTTCTGGTCTTTAACCTTGACACTTTCCTCTGACCACTGCCCCCTCGAAAGCTGGCCAGCCACCCTGTCCTCCCTCACCAGAGGAGATGGCCTAGAATGAAGTTGGTCTCATTACCCCCCTTCCTTTCAATAAAAGTGCTCCTGGGGTTCACTTGCTTAGTGCCTGTTAAGAGACGAGTCTAAGAAAAGAGAGAGTCTGAGGTGACTCTGTATTTTGAATTAGGAGCTATGTCTCATTCTTCCTTTTACATACCTTTTTTAATAAAGGAGAGTAAACTCCCTACATCATTTTACCAGTTACTCTCTTGGCAACTTACCTCTGTGACTGTATTTTGCTAGTCTTCCTTTTCATAGACCAGTTTTTATTGTTCTATTTCTAAAGCAAGGTACTAGATATTTACTATCTTTTTACACACTGTGGTATACTAATAAAAAGACCAAATTCATTAATATAAAAACATCTTTTACTGAGGTTATTTCCCCTTACCATTGTACTAATGCAGTCTTTTTCCTGTTGTTCGATGCTTCACTGAAAATCCCAAGTGGAGACTTGGAGATTTTTTTGTCTGGGTGGTATTTAAAATGAATTAAAAAGGAATCTTACAACAAAAGAAAGTATTTTCAGCATCCTACTCTGAAATTAAATTCTCAAGACTGAGTTCTTTTTTTTTTTCATTGAAGTATAGTCAGTTTACAATGTTGTGTCAATTTCTGGTGTACAGCATAATGTTTCATCATTTTTGCAGTTTGTTCTGAACCCTGCCAGTCTGTAGAGGCTTCCTCTGGTTTGGAGCCATCTTCCAGAAATTCCCGTCAGAGGTAGAATTCACCCACCACTGGCTCAGAGGCTTTTCAAAGGAAGGCAGAGTTTTGCAGTGGGGAGAACATGTTAGTCAGGCTTGGGTTAGACTTCCAGATTTGCCATTTACTTACTGTGTGATCCTGGACAAACCACTTTGCCTCTGTAAGCCTGTTTCCATATCTATAAAATGAGGTTAATGATCCTTACCATAAAATGTTGTTGTAAGGATTTAAGGAAAATTGGAGATGCACATATAGCAAAGTGCCTGGTAGGTGGCCAGTGCTGAGAGGTGTATTAGTTTCCTTTTACTATGTTGCCATTCATTTGCTTCATATTTAGTGAGGATCTGCAATGTACCAGGCACTGTTAAGTAAAATCTGGATACAGTAGTGAGCAAAACAGATGTCGTGTCTGACCTCATGGAACTTCTCCTCTCTTGGACGATAGATGTTATGTAAATAATCACCAAACTAAATATAAAATTGCAGTCATAGTATAATCATAGCTAATTAATTACCAGATTCCAGGAGAGGTACTTGGGGCTTTGAGAGAGTTATCAGTAGGAGCATCTGACCTAGTCTGGGGATCAGGGATGGTTGTCCCTGTGAAGGTGACTCTTGACCTGAGAGCTGAAGGCTGTGTAAGAATTAGCTAGGTGAAGGGGAGGAGAAAGGACATACAGAAGGTCTGAGGCAAGGAGGGGCTTGTCAGTTTTGAGGAACTGGAATAAAGCTGTGTGACTGGAGACCCAAGGGGGAGGGAGATTGTGGGGCAAGGTGAAACTGCAGGGGCAGACCAGGTAGGGCTGGCAGAAGTGTCCTGATTAACCTGAGAGTGTGGGAAAGCCCTGAACAAGTTTAAATGAGAAGATAAGGTAATCAGGTTTGTGTTTGGAAGAGATCACTGGAGCTATGCTGAAGAGAATACACTTGAAAAGGGTTTGTGAGGGTAGAGAGATCAATCAAGAAGCTTTTTGCAGTGGTCCAGGTAAGAGAGATAGTAACTTGGGCTTACTTAATGGTGATGGAGGAGTGGATGAATGCAAGAGATATTTATTAGGTAAAAGTGGTAGGACTTGATGATGGATAAGTTATGTATCATTGTATAGGGGAGAAAGGAGTTTCCAGGTTGACTTCTTGATCAGATTCTGGCTTGAGATACTGAATAGATGATGATACTATCCCTGAATTAGGAAGCAGCAAAAGAGGGCAGAGGATGAGGCAGAAGTTACCATCATGAGCTGTTGACTGCAGATCACAGCCTGTTACCATGTCCTTGAAGACACCACCCATATCCTTTTTCAGAGGGGATGGGGTGCACCCTGCTTGTTTGGTTTGTATTTGCGGCATGTGAGGCAGTGGTCTCTGAGATGAGAGTGGGCTTGGAGCCAGGAGCCTCTTCTTTGTTTCCACTCACAGCCAACATTGGAACCTTGGCTAAGGAGTCACCCCAGAGGTTGGTCACCTCTTCTCTGAGATGGCTGTACTCTCAGGTGCCTAACCCAGCTCACCAGGCTGTTAAGAGTAGAAAATGAGAGAGTAGTTTTAAATGAGACAGGTGTCAGGTATCATTTAAGAAATTATATTGATTGTAATTCTTGGAGGTTAGGAAACTAAAGAGGAAAAACATGAACATATTTTTGTAATAACGAGATTACTGTTGTAGTACTACCTTCTTCCTGGCAAGTTAATTACCAGATTAGCAGATGAAATCTGGTTGGAATGAATATCAAGCACTGAGGTCCCAGAGAAAGTATGGGAGACAATCTATTTTTATAGGTATGGTGGGGACTGGGGATGGTGGGAGTTTATACTGGGCTTCCTCATCTGGGGCACCTCAATCTGCATGATTTGCTGTAGAGAGATTTTCTTGTCACTCAAAGTACTAGGCCCTGATTTTATTATCTTGAAGACAACTATTCAGAAAAATCAAATGACAGCTTCAGGTCACCTAGCTGGTCATAGAATCTAGGTGTTCTAATTCTTGGAAATTTTAATTTTCATTCTTAATGGCATTCATATTTATAAAATATGAAACCTGAGTCCCAGGACTGGAAGACTATATGGTAGAAAGAACACAGACATGGAATCAGAAGATGACCATACTATGGAGTCTGGGATAGATCACCTCCCATCTCTGACAGAGCCTCAGTTTCTGCATGTTTAGAATGAGGAACTTGGCTTAGATGATCTCTTGGATTCCTTTTGACTTTAAGGTTCCATAGTTTTGTGATTGGGGAGGCAGCTGACATCAGTGACGTGGAGAAGGTTATAGATGGGCAAACTTGAACTCTTGAAGAGTTGATCTTCTATGTATATGTTGCTACTTTCCTCTTTTAATTGATCATAACAAAACTGCGATAGAATGTTATCTCCATTTTACAGATAAGGAAACTGAGGCTCAGAAAGAGAAAGTGACTTGCTCAAGGTTACCCCACTAGTATGTGGCAGGGCTGGTATTCAACTTGTTTTTCCTTATTCCAGTACCAGAGCTTGCTTTCTTAGACTTTTTTACAGTCGTTGTTATGGAGGAACCAAAACATTGTTAATAACAAACATTTTTCAAAATTTAAAAGCAAAATAATTTTCCCTTTACCAGTGGACATGAAATCTGACAAGAGTGGTTTGGTTTAGATAATATCATCAACTGTATCTGTTGGGCAAGTTACTGCGTTTTGTAAGCCTCAATTTTCTTACATGTAATAAAGAAATAAGGGAGAATGGGACCGAGAAAGGGAGAAATGCTTTATACATAGAATCTAGTGTATGTCCCACAAATGCTGTTTTTCCCCCCACTGGTCTTCCTGGTGTGTAAGCATGGATTAATTCATCCATGCATCCATCCATCCATCCATCCATCCATCCATCCATTCACCCAGCAAACTATTTACTATGCACCCACATTGTACTGGTTCATTTCAGATGTTTATTGCATACCAGCTCTGTACTAGGCACTGACAAATAACACAGGGCTAACTGCCCTGGAGGAATTTGTAGATAAGAGTGGCTATATAGCCAGCACGTAGAGGAGCCACAGTTCACGGTCAGGGTTGAGCCCTGTGCTGGGGACTGTGACAGTGGTCCATGACTTCATGTGCAGATACCTGATTGAGCAGAGGAAGAGAGCCATGAACAACTAACTGTAGAGTAAATGTGATGGGTACTGTGGTATAGATCAATATGGAAGACCATGGAATTGGGAGGCAGCAATGACATTCATTCAGTTTGTTATCCTTGGTGAGTTTGTCTAAATTTTGATTGTTTCATTCCTTGAAGGCAGAGACTCAACGTTGGTCACTCTTATAATGAAGCCCAGCTTGGCACTCTCCGTACATAAATGTGGAAGTTTTTTTAAATGGTAGTAATAAATTTCAAATGTCATTACACTTTGAGGCTTGCAACTACATGGCAGTATCACAAGAGCTGCGTTTTATTAATGTCTCCACTCCTTTCTGTTAAATTGAAGTTTTAACACCTAGACAAAGATACATGTAAGAAAGTAAGTTTAGGAAATTTGCAAAATATGCTACTATGCAACCAAAGATTAAATTGATTTGTTATATGTGCATTTAGCTACAATTCATTTTAATTGTCTGTATGAAGTTAAAAAGTATTAGTGTCAGATAAAGATTCATCACCAGAGCGTGATTTAAGGCT